>NC_051399.1:37677937-37680437 GCF_015228065.2 Penaeus monodon
GGCCTGGCTGGGGTGGCCAGGATGTTTCGGCGGGGCGTGGATGGTGACGGTGTGGGTGGTTGCGGATGAGAATGCGTGGCTTGCAGGTGGATGAGGGGCGTGGTTAGACACGGCCATGGGCGGTTTCCTCGACATGACCTCCGTGGATAAGGCGTTGGACGAAGCAGAAGGGAAGGGAGCGCCGTTAGTGGCGGGGGAAGAGGAGGAGGAGGAGGAGGACGAGGATGGAGAGACGATGCGGTTAGACGTCGAGGGAGCCATCCTGCTGAAAGTGGTCATCTTCGGAGTGACATCCGTGCAGTCTATGACAGCATCCTCGATTATGAAGGGCGCGTCCGGCGTCTCCTTCGCAACCTGGGACGGCGGCAGGGATGACCTGATGTCGGCCGGCGCGACGACAGCAGGAGGGGGCGCGCTGGTGCATGCCGCGGGCCTCTCGCTGGCGGGAGCCTCGGAGGGGGGAGGAGGCCTCTTGGGGTCACTGGTCCTCAGAGAGAGCTGAAAACAAGGAGAACACTTGATAAGTATTTCAAAAACAGATAGATAATTAGAGAGAGACAAAAGGCTGATATATGCATATACACTAACGGCAATACACGTGTATCAAATCTACCGCCGGTAATTTCAACACCCTCAGAAAATGAGCTTACGGCAAACTCGCAAGATTAATGACAAATGTAAATACTTCGCTACTGCATAATAGCCGCGCGCCGGGACGAACCGAAAACTCTTCTTACCCGTCTGAGAGAGAGCGCCTGGGCCATGTTCCTCCGAAGGACGAAGACGTACTCGGCCTGGCGGTCCCGCGGCCACAGGCTCTTGGCTTCCAGGGGGCGCTCGTCGGGCAACAAGATCCTGTCGCTATATTCGGGACTGCGACGCACCTGCAAATTCATTTATTTGTTACGTTTTCCATCGCAATCATTCATAAATTCGAGGTAGGGACTAAAAGAAGCACGTGGAATAGTCAAGGCATTAAAATCAATGCAAACAATGAACTGAAAACTAGTCACGCAATATAAAAAGACAGTTAAAAAGGAAATAGTTACCTCATGCAGAGCGTAGAAGTACTTGTTTTCCCGTCTGTTGTAGCAATTGAGCAGAAGCTGCACCACCTCCTCGGCCGTGGTTCGGTCCGATACCAAGAGGGACTTGTACTGGGACTGAAAACGGAAGAGAAATTAGTCATAAAGTGTTGTTACAACGATAAGAGATTAAGTTTATACCAGCGAAATTCACTATAGAAAACTATCGTGAAGTAATGCTAATGTTAATCAGTTACTATATGATAGTTACAATTATGATGATGATAATAACAGTTATGATATTAACGAAATGATAATGATGATTATAATACAAACATTATAATGATGATGACAATGGTGATGATGATGATGATGATGATGATATGATGATGATGATGATGATGACGATGATAACAACAACAATAATGATAATAATAATAGTAATAATAATAATAATAATGATAATAATGATAATAATAATAATAATAATAATAATAACAACAACAACAACGTCTCACAAAACAATTCCTAAAATACACACAAAAAAACGCAAATCCTGCAGCAACTTACCCCCGGCATGAGGACGGTGTCGTGAACCTTGATGACTCCCCCTCGACGCATCTGGAGGGCGAACCTCGAATCCCCGGGCGGCCTACAGAGGGCGAGCTGTGCGGGACGGGCGTTTTCCTCCAACACCAGCAGGGACCTCACAGGAGCGCCGGACCACCTGCAGGAAGGAGGCATTTGTGAAGAACGGCCACGTGTAAATATCCCCTTGTTCGCAATAAAAACGGGGGGGTGTCATTTGCGAAAATCATAAAGCTGGACGATTCTAAGGACAGCCTGTGTGTCAGTGATCAGAATCGTAATGTTGAACAATAGAATGAACAACAGATATTTCTTCTCGTAAGTGAGCAAATACACGTTTATTTTAGAGATGATAAGAAAAGAGACGAGGAAAGAGAGACTGACTTTGACAAGTTTATTGAGACAAAATTTTACATTTCAAAAGGATGAGGTATCTTAGATGATGTCTAACATGACTCTGCGTGGGCTCTCATATCACATACAGACTTGAGATAGATAGATAGATAGATAGATAGATAGATAGATAGATAGATAGATATATAGAGATAGATAGAGAGTGAGGGAGAGAGGGAGAGAGGGAGAGTGAGAGAAAGAGAGAAAGAGAGAGAGAGAGAGAAGAGAAGAGAAGAGAAGAAGAGAAGAGAAGAGAAGAGAAGAGAAGAGAAGAGAAGAGAAGAGAAGAGAAGAGAAGAGAAGAGAAGAGAGAGAAAAGAGAGGAGAGAGAGAGAGAGAGAGAGAGAGAGAGAGAGAGAGAGAGAGAGAGAGAGAGAGATGATAGATAGATAGATAGAGAGAGAGAGAGAGAGACAGAGACAGAGACATAGAGAGAGAGAAACAGGTATTACTCCTCCTGTGTTAACAAATACAAGCGGATTTTTCGAAAGGTC
>NC_051399.1:37685437-37702937 GCF_015228065.2 Penaeus monodon
TATTTTGCGGTGACTTGTCCATTATTATCATCATCATTTTTACATTCTTCCTTATTATTGTGGTCTGTATTTGTCTACGTCCTTGCTTGTTAGTGTGGTTTGTATTTTTTTACCTCCCTTTATTGTGTTTATTTATTGTTTTTTGTATTTCATTATTGCAAATGTTTTGCGGAGAGATCCAGAAAACAGATAAACGTTCTCTTTTTAACTATCGTTCTTCCTGGTTCTCGTTGCGTTCGCCCTTCTTCGTATTCCCTATATTTACCCTGTCTTTCTTCTCTCTGTCTCTTCCCGTTCCCTCTCATCACTTGCTCTTTCATTCCCCTCTCTAACTTCCGTCTTTCTGCCTCATTCCTTTCGCCTTCATTATTTCGTCATCTCTCTTCCCCCTCCTCCTCTAGATCTCCTTTCTCATCCCCCTCTTTTTCCTCCTGTTGACTCCCTCTCTCCCCCTCCCCCCCCCCTCCGGCCAAATCACTGCTCTCGGGTCAGGGTCACTGGAGGAATGTCGAGGTCACGGCGTCAGAGAGAGAGAGAGAGAGAGAGAGAGAGAGAGAGAGAGAGAGAGAGAGAGAGAGAGAGAGAGAGAGAGAGAGAGAGAAAGTGTGGGGGGGGCAAGCAGATTAAAGATCTCATTTATTTACTCTCATCATTCTCCTCTCTTTCCATCCTCTTCTTCCTCTCCGCCCTCGCGGTTCTTCTTCCCTTTCTCTCGTTTCCCTCCTTTTCTACCTCCCCCCCCATCACTCCCACCCATACTTCCCTCCATTCCTCCCCCTCCCCCCCAACCTTGCGTCCCATACGCTCCTTGACCTCCCTCTCTCCCCCCCCCCCTCCTCTGTCCTTCCCCTCTCCCCTTCTCCCCAAATATTACTCTATATATGAATAAAAGTTTAAAAGAATGACGACCTCTCTTTATGTAATGGGTCACGACACTGACCTTGCGTGAGAGAGTCGATGGGGAATGGGAAAGGTGATGGGGGAGGTGAAAGGAGGGTGAGGGAGGGTGAGGGAGGGAGGGAGGGAAGGGAGGGAGGGACGGAGGGAGAGGGAAAGAGAGAGAGAGAGAGAGAGAGAGAGAGAGAGAGAGAGAGAGAGAGAGAGAGAGAGAGAGAGAGAGAGAGAGAGAGAGAGAGAGAGAGAGAGAGGAAAACATACGAAGAAGATGGAAAATAAAAACAAACAGCCAAACAAACAAAGGAAAGGAGATAAAGAATGTGAATTGGGAGAGAGAAAAAAAGTGAACAAAGAATAACAAATAATCACCGAATATCGCTCGCATCACCTCCTTCCCTATCGCTCTTTCTACCTCCCTCTTCCTTGCCTTCCTTGCCCTTACCTTAGCCTACAACCCACTTTCCCAAGCAAGTCACAGCCCCGTCAACCGATAGCGTTAGCCATACCTGACACAGTAAACTTTCTACCTGCACGCTCTCACCTGTAGCAGCAAAGTTCGTTAACAAAAAGGTGTTCTTCCGGAGACTCCAAACACCTGTGTCGACCTCCCCTCCCCCCCTCCCCCGGTCTCTATTGCCCGGGGGTACGACCGCTGTCACCCTTCCGTCGGTGGGGTTGGGGGGAGGGCGACGAGGGGGGGGGGTGACTGTCGAAGGGGTAACTACGATAACCATTCTCGTGATACACTCTAATGACGTGAATTCTTTCTCAGCAATTGATGACGGGAGAGGAGATGTAATGGAATAATAATGACGGTAATAGATAAAAAAGAGAAACAGTGAAGAATGTGGGGTTAAAAAAAGGACAGAAAACGTAATTAACTACACAAAGAAAACGGGTCTTGACGGGGGTACTGTTATTTCTAATCTGAAATATTGCCCGTGATTAAAAAAACGAAATGTAATTATGATCACCAGAGAGTCAGACGAGGTTCCAGACGGAGAAGACATTCGCAGAGAGCCACTGCTCAAAAAACATTGCACAACAAAAGGAAAAGTTGCAACGCCCAGCTTTGATAATCCTATCCATTGCACTTTGACTTAAGGCAACTTGACCTTCAGACCTGCAAAAGCCTCGCTCATGCGCCTCATGTCTGAAGGCCAAGGTCATTGACGGGGCGATTAGCTTGTGCTCGGGAGAAGAGGGGGGGAGAAGAGGAGGAGAAGGAGGAGTAACAAGAAGTAGGAGAAGAGAATGAGGAAGAAAGGGAGAGAAGGAGTGACAAAAAGGAGAAGAGAATGACGACGAAAGGCCGAGAACAGAAGAAGGGAGAGGGGGAGAAAAAAAGAAAGAGCGAAGGAAAGGAAGTTGAGAGCGCCGTGAAGGAGGGAGGGCAAGGGGGGGAAGAAAGTTGAGTGCGAAAGGAGAAAAAGAGGAAAGGAAGGAGTAAAGGTTGGTTGAGAGGGAAGGACAGAGGCAGAGAAGAAGAGAGAGACAGAGTGGGAGAAAGGAAAAGCAAGGGTGACAGGGTGCAAGGATCTCGCCAAAGTGGATGGGCTAGGAGACGAGCAGAGCAGGGTGTGGCGGGATATAATAACAGTAGCGTGGTAAGGTATTAAGAAGAAGAAGAAGAAGAAGAGAGGCAGGAGTGGCGGGGAAGATGGAGAAGGAGGAGGAGGCGAAGGAAGAGGAGAGAAGGAGAAGAATTGGGAAAAGACTGTTTGTTGACTGCCTTGCTTGGGGGAAGGCAGGAGAGGCTGGTTAAAGTAAGGGGTGGTAAGAGGAGGAGGAGGAGGGGGAGAAAAAGGAGGATGAAGAGGAGGTGGAGGGTGAAGAGAAGAAGGTGGAAGATGAGAACAAGAAAGAGGAGGAAGAAGAGGGACAAAAGGAAGAAGACGAGTAAGAAGAGGGGGGGGGGGGTGAGGAGCGTTGGCAGGGAGGGTCGGCAGGGGAATTAGCAGAGAAGCAGAGAGGCAGGCAGAAAGGGGGAGGAGAGAAGGGGGTAGGGCCATAAGGGGGAAAGAAGGCAAGGGGGGAGGGTTACCTGGTGGGACGGCAGCAGCGGCGGGGTCGTCGGTGACTGCAATTATCCCGCGACCTTTGACCTGCGTGTGACCTCGGCGCCCCCGTCCCGCGGCCGAAGCGCACGGCTATATCCCTCCGCTCGACGCCGCAGCGAAGTCGAAATACTTATTAGTTAGAGCACATTCGTCATCTTCCTCAGTGGTTATTTTTCATTATTTTTTTTTGTTAGGGTTTCATTTATTTTTCTCTCCTCCATTATTTTCTTTCGCTTTCTTTGTCGTATATCTCATGTATATTATAAACCTGTCGTTTTCTTCCCTTCTCCTTCTGTCTCTCTCCCTCCCTCACATTCCTTGCCCGTGATTATTCAAAAAGACATGTCATGCACTCCGACCTTTCCTCCCAGTCTGTTAGTCTCATGCACCCTCCCTTACCCCCCTTTAATGCATGGCTGCCTCCACCCCCAACACTTCGCATCTGGCCGCGCTGCACACCTGTGGTCATGCACAACTCCCGACATCTGTTCATGACCTGTCAGGCTGGATGGCAGGCGGGCAGGTAGAGCAGGCGTCACACTACTAAAATGGAGTGCGTGAGATCAGTGCAGCTGTCGGTTTACATGGACGAGTTAGGACTGATTCATATTGAGGAATGTGAAGTCTGGTGAGCTGAACGGAAGAAAGTATCAACGATTTTCCGAGACACGTGGGAGAGACGGAGAGAAAAGTGGCGAAAGGTAGAAGGAATGTTATGAAAATGAATCAACATAAAAGAATATAAAGGTAATAAAGAAAGAAAAACTATGAGGATTTAGAGGATTTAGAGAGGAAAAATTAACCGCAAACACGCGTCTCACATGCCGTATTCAGAAACGAGGAATCCCACTCCACTCGAACAATCCTTCCTCTTCTTTTCTTTTAAAATTCCCCCCAAGACCAAAGAATGTAACGCTAAGAAACCGTTGCGCTTTCCACGTGACAAACAGACCGTCAGCCGTTATACACCTGCCCACCTGCCTAGACGATTACCTAACCCCCCCTCTACAATTTACCTGGGCAGGTACACATGATGGGTAATTAACAGGTGCCCAGACCAACCGTCCCGATCAGCTGGGCACTTGAGAGGCGATAACCACAAGCTGAGGACCTCTTAATATGCCGTAATATCTACTGTTTAAGACCCCGTTTTCCCTCCCTGCGCGCTCCTTGTCCACGCCCTCTTGCCTTACTTATTTTCTCCTCCTTGGACCTCCTTATTCCTGTGTGCGTCCTTGTCCTGGTGTCTTACTTTGGGGACGTTATCGTTTTCCTTTTTTCCTCTCTCTCTCTCTCTCTCTCTCTCTCTCTCTCTCTCTCTCTCTCTCTCTCTCTCTCTCTCTCTCTCTCTCTCTCTCTCTCTCTCTTCTGTGTATTTCCGGTTCTTCCTATTTTTCTTTCTTTCTATGTTTCTTTTTTTCCCGTTTATTATAATTATCATTATTTTTTTTTAGGTGTGTGTGTGCTTTGCTTATTTTCATGATGTGTTTACTTGACTTGGAAGATTAAATCAGTCTTTAATTTTTTATATAGATTATTTAAGAAATATGAAATGCGAATTGATGCCAAAAACACACGAAAGAAAATTAATGTATTAACACCACAAATATGTCGATGATCATTTATTGCGTAACCTTGTCTTGCCACTCGTATTTTACTGAGCTTTACAAGGACATTTTTTCTTAACTTCCCTAATTATCATAAATGCCTCTTCTAAGAGTTCTTTTTTCTTAAATTTTTCGTTTTTTTTTTCTCTCTCTCTCTTTCTCTCTCTCTCTCTCTCTCTCTCTCTCTCTCTCTCTCTCTCTCTCTTTCTCTCTCTCTCCTTCCCTACCACCCTACCTCCCTCTCTCTCACTGTCTACATTACATCTCATCCATTACATCACCCTGTCCACTTTCCCTAAAGATCACCCTAAAAATCCCCCTGCTCTACACTCTATCGTGGCGTCCCTCCCTTTCCCAGGCTCGAGACCGCAGGATTGTGGGACAGACGGTGATCGGGTTGGGGTCACGAGGACTGGTGGTGGAGGGCATGGTGGAGGGGGTGATGGTGGAGGGGGTGATGGTGGAGGGGGTGATGGTGGAGGGGGTGATGGTGGAGGGGGTGATGGTGGAGGGGGTGATGGTGGAGGGGGTGATGGTGGAGGGGGTGATGGTGGAGTGGGTGATGGTGGAAGGGGTGATGGTGGGGGGAGTGGAGAAGAAGAAGAAAAAGAAAAAGAAGCTTGAAGACGAACACGAAGATGAAGAAGAAAACGAAGTAGAAAAAGAAGAAGAAGAAGAAAAATAATAAGTAGAAGAAGAAGCAGAAAAAGACGAAGAGGAATAAGAAGAAGTAGATGACAAAGAAGAAGAAGACGAAGAAGAAGGAGAAGAAGAAAAAGCAGCAGCAGAAGAAGAAGAAAAAGTAGAAATAGAACGGAGGAGAATAACGAGGATGACGAAGAATATGTTTAGATGAAGAATAGGAGAGGAAGGAAGAGAAGGGTGAAGATGAGGAGGAGGAGGGGCGGGGGGAAGGAAGAGAAGGAAGAAAAAGAGGAAGAAAGGGAGGAAGAAGAGGATGTGGAGAAGCAGGTGACCAGGTGGTGACCAGCGCTCATTACGCAGACACATGACTGCGCAAAAAATGAAAAGACACTTTTTTTTATCGTAATTCGCGCATAGTTTAGTCTTTTGTTATCTTAAGCTCCCTTGTTTTAATATCCTGCCTGTGTTTCTTCCCTTGATAACGAATATGAAAAACCCAAGAGAAATGGAATGAGAATGGGATAATGCCAACGAGGCAAAGCAATAGATAATAACAAAATCGACGAATAAAGATGTGTTTAAACGTAGCTGTAGATGCATTTATTAAAGGTATATTTCTGTGGTAAGTGTAATGCAAATCGACAAAATGCCAGACGTCAAACTTTAAGTCTAGTTTCCCACGTAACTCGTTAAGAATGCGGTTGATTGATGGTTAACCTCATCAACCACTACAATCCCCCCCTCCCCCTCCCTCTCCCCTAAAGGACCCTCCCCCTCTTCCCCCACACTCAACCTCTTTGCCTCTACAGCCCCCACTCCTCCTCCTCCTCTTTCTTCTTCCTCTTCTTCTTTCTTCTTCTTCTCCTCTTTCTTCTTCTTCCTCCTCCCCCTGTTTCTTCTTCTTCCTCATCCTTCTTCTTCTTTCTTCTTTTTCTTCTTCTTCTTCCTCCTTCTCCCCCTTCCTCTCCTCCTCCTCCTCATCCTCCAGCTCCCCCTCCCCCTTCCCTCCCCTTCTCCTCCTCCTCCTCCCTCCCCCTCCCCCTCCCCCTCGCTAAGTCCCGCATATTCCCATACCTTTATTATTTGTTTATCTATAGATCTGCGTCTCTCGTATCTACCCGTTTATCAAGGATATTTTATTTCTCTGTTTCTCTGATTCTGTGTGATCTTTATCTCTTTTTTTCTCTCTCTCTCTGTCTCTCTCTCTCTTCCTTATTCTTCTTCATCATCTCGCTCATTCATTTTCCTTTTTTCTCTATTCACAGTTCGTTTCCCCTATTTGTCCACCTTTTTAAAATCTCCCATAATCCCCCCTCCCCCCTCCCCTTCCTTTCTCCCCCCCACGTCTATCAATCCTTCTTATCCTCTCTTCCCTCCTCCCTTTTTTCTCGTTTCTCCCCCACAGCCTTTTCCCTCTTTCCTACCTCCTCCTCTCCGATTCCTCCTCCACCACCTCTACCCCTTTCTCTCTCTTCCTTTTATTCTTCTTTTATTACTCTGCCACTTTTCCCTCTTTTTTCTCTACCCCTTTTCCTCTTTCCTCCCTGCTGCTGCCTCAATCCTTCCCTTCTCCCTTCTTTTCCTTCTCTCCCCCATCTCCTTAACCCCTTTCCCTCCTGCTCTCCCTCTCCCTCCTCCTTCCTTCTCTCCCTCTCCCTCCCCCTCCTCCTGTCCCTTTCCATCCTCCATCTCCCTCCTTCTCTCCCTTCTCCTCCCCCTCTCTCTCTCCCTCTCTCCCCCCTCTTCCTCCTCTTCCCTTTTCCGCCGTGATAACAGCGTATTCGTAAACGCCCTCCTTCCTGTCTCGCTCCTAATCCGTTCCTGTTTTCCGTTGTGGCGCATCCGATCCGTCTTTTTTTCTGGTATTATTGTCTATCGTTTCCTGTTTTCTATAGTTTTTTTTGTGTGTGTGTCTTTGCTTTGCTCTGTTTCCTTCTTTTTTATGATTGAAGGAAGGGATTCTTTGAAAGTGTGAGTTTGAGAAATGGTAAAAGGGTAGAATGAGAAATGGGAGATGGGAGATAGAAAGAGGTCGTGAAAGAGGGGGTAAAGAGATGGAAGATGAGGAATGGAGAATAAGAAAGAAAGAGAAGATGGAAAATGAAAGGGCGAGAGAGAAGATGGAAAACGTAGGGCGAGAAAGAAGGGGGAAGAAATATAGCGTGGAGAAAGCTGGTGAGAAGAAAGGCAGGAAAACTCAGAGAAAAGAATGGCGGGAAGGCTTACCGAGCGCGTTCAAGCGTGAAAGGAAATGCGCGCGTTCGAACGTAAAATTTACGCCTCGAACGTATATATCGGCGTTGCTTTTGAACGCATTTCTCACCGCCTAAACAGCCCCCCCATCTATGACCCCCCCCCCCTTCCGCTTTCCTTCTTCTCTCTTCTTTTTTTCACCCTCGCCTGAAACCACCGTTTTCCTTCCTATCATTGTGAACGCAGCACGGCTTAATATACGCACCACATCCCTCTTTTGAACGCGGCCTCTTCCTGGGAACCCCTTTTACGAACGTGAACTTCCTTCCCCTCCCCCCCCCCTCCTCCACCCTTCCTTCTCCCGCTCTTGAGGTCGACCCCTACCCCCCTCCCCCCTACCATCTCCCTCTGGCGCTCTTGAGGTCGACCTAACCCCCCCCCCCCCAATCCCCAACCAGATCCGACCTTGCTAGATCTTGTGATTTTTATTTTTTCTTCTCCCACGGTGCTAAGAAAGCTTCTGTTATTTGATATTCTTGTTAAAAGGAATTTTAAAATTGTTTCTGATATGTGATATGTAATATCGCAGCGGCGTAACTGAAAAAAAAATAGAAATTCCAGTGGTATAAGATTCAGGAAAAATTATCTCCGTATGTTCACAGGGACTGGCGTGTGAGAAAATAGAATGAAGGCAATTGCGGATTCGGAATTGTCATGGTCAATCAAATACGACAAAATACGAATTGGATTTTAATTCCAATCCATTTTTAATCAAAAGGTATCCAATCTATCTGGCTGAATAACATTTAGTCTAAGTTCACCAACACTATTATCCTTTCTTAGCCTCGTCTACCATACAGAATCACTCTCCATTAAATTCGTAAATCACCGGACTCACAAAAGGGAGAGGAGGGGACAGAAAGAGAGAGAAAATTTACGCACAATTGCTCCCATAGAGAATTTGACCCATCGGCTAATTTACTCGAGTTACCCCCTCCCCTTCTCCCCTCTTAGAAAACGAATCCTCTCAGAAAACGGGATATTCAGTAGCTCGGCGAGTCCACGGGATTATTGTAAGAAGCATTTTCCTTCCTTGCCGATTGACCAGAGGTAAACAGTTTAATTTAGAGGATGGGGGCATTTAGTGGTAAGTTTCCCCCCTCCCCCCTCCCCGATCCCCGTGTTTCCTCGCTTCTAATTGGCCGTAATGGCCAGAGGAAGATTGGGCAGTGATGGGTTATTGTCCATATGTCAGAGTCTCAAGAGCTTTGGGTTATCTGAAGACGCAGGGGCCGGTTTCCCATGATCTGATTCTCGTGAGGGTAATGGCGTTTATTGCTTGCCTATTCATAACACCGAGATGTAGATAAATTCTTGAAGAAGGGAGCCTTTAGAACGAGATATATTAACTGTTTATTTTACTACGTTATTTGAGTAACCGCCATTTTTAAGGAGAATAAGACTAGCCATCTCGTTTATACTGAGTAATGTTTGTGATTGACGGTTTGCATTAAGGCTGAGGACATACACTATTCAGCAAAAATAAACTCGATCAGTAAAATATCGTTCGATAAAAGACGGAGGTGAAAGATAAACAAAATACGAGAATAAGTTTAGAATGTAAAATGAAACGCCCTGAAAAAAACAATAAGAACTGGAAGGCATAAACTAGTAAAAAGAGAAAAAAAATCATCAGGAATAAAAATAAAGACTGAAAAAAAGGAAGGAAAAAATCATTAATCTATTCGTTTTTTTTTCGACAATAGGTCATTTATTCTTGTAAACACTTTCCGCAGGACAGACCCTTAGGCCGAGACACCCGGAGGGAAGAGATCACGCAGGGGGAAGGGAGGGAGAGGAAAAAGGGGGATGGGGAGAGAATAGGGAGAAAGGAGGGAAGAAGAAGAGTGCGAGGAGAAGGAGGAGGGAAGAGGAGGATGAACAGGAGGAAAAGAGGGAAGGTGCACAAAGAAGAAAAACGAAGAGGAGGAGGAGAAGAAAGGAAGTATAAGGGAGGAAGGAGAGAGGGGCAAGGGTAGGAGAAGGGGCTGAGGGACGAGAGAGGGGGGTGAGGGGGTGGGGGGTATTAAAGGTCCAGCGGCAACCTTGGATACATCCGGCGGGACCTTAACGCTGCTTCAGGTAGCGATCCTGGGGTTGCGGGGGAGGGGGGGGGGGAGAAAGAAGGAAGGAGGGAGAGGAAGAGAGAAAGGTGGGAAATGTAATGAAAGTGGAGAAGAGAGAGAGAGGATAAGAGTGAAAAGATCCATGGAGATCCATGCGAAAGAGTGAGAGAAAGAGAGAGAAAGTTACATAGAGTGAAAGAGAAAAGACAGGGAAAGATTCAGAAAAGGGACACAAAACAAAAAGATAAACACTGACTGGCATCCTCGTCCCACCTCATAATAATAATAATAATAATAATAATAATAATAATAATAATAATAATAATAACAATAATAATCAAATAATAATAATAATAATAACAATAATAATCAAATAATAATAAACAGTAAATAGAAATAATAAACAAATCAAGAGACAAGAGAGAGAGAGCAAAGAAATATATATTAAGCGGGGAAACTCAAAGAGAAATATCGAGACGAAACGACAACAAGAGAGAGGCCTCGAACCCCCGAGGTGAAGATAAGTGCGAAGTTACACCGCTCTTCATCACAACACGGGGGGCCTAGGGGGGAAGGAGACAAGGGGGGGAAGGGGGGGAAGAGGGGGTGGAGGAGAAAGAGAAGAAGAATATGAAGAAGGTGCAGAAGGATGAGGAGGGATTAGGAGGAGGAGAAGGCGAAGGAGAAGGAAGAAGGAGGGGTGTCTTCTAAGAAAAGGAGATGGGTATAGGGAAGAAAGAGCGAGGTGGAGGAGAGGGGGGAGAAGGAGGAGAGGGGGGGAGGAGGAGGAGGAGGAGGGGGAGGGGGAGGGGGAGGAGGAGGAGAGGGAGGAGGAGAGGGAGGAGGAGGAGAGGGAGGAGGAGGAGAGGGAGGAGGAGGAGAGGGAGGAGGAGGAGAGGGAGGAGGAGGAGGAGGAGGAGGAGGAGGAGGAGGAGGAGGAGAACAAGAAGGAAAAGGAGAAGGAGAAGGAGAAGAACAAGATGAAGAAGAAGAAGGAAGAAGAAGAGGAATAACAAGAATATGAGCAGAAGGAAAGAGAAGAGAATGAAGGAGGAGGAAGGAGGGAGCTCAAGGAGAGAGGGAGGGTATAGGGAGGGTAGAATAAAAGGAACTACCGTGTCCATTCTATACCAATCAAACTCCAACGCCAGGTCAAACAGGGTACGTGAAGTGGGAGGGGGGGGTTAAGGGTGAGGGACTGGGATTGGGAGTACTTTTTTTTGTTATTATAATTGTGGGTCTAACGTTACAGTGGGGGAGTAATTTGACATCCTTTGTATCTTGGGAGGGGTTATTATAAATATTTAAAAAAGTGGATAATTCAACCCCATACCACACACAACTTGTATCTATACGCATCCAGAACACTGATTAATAAAGATAAAACGTACCAGAAACGTAGGTGACAGACTGAAACCAAGAGGGAGAATCATGTCTACGAAAAAAATATATATAAAAAGAAAAAAAATAGCATAGTAAGATTAGGAAAAAAAAAACGAAAAAAGAACCCCCCCCCAAACAAAAGAAAATTCCCTTTTTAATGAAAACCAACACCAGAAAATAAATAAATAATAGAGCCTGGAGCCCCGAACACCCAGAGACGGAGGAACGGGAGCGGAGGAGCACCCTAGGCTGTGATCACGCCACCGGTGGGAGAGCGGGCACGGAATCTTCCCACACTAGACACTAGAGGGGTTTTTGTGGCGAGAAGGAACTATGAGGGCTGTATTCGGCACTGCTGCTGAGGAGGCGATGGGGGTGGAGATGAGTTAAATGAAGGTGGTTTATGTGTTTGGGGGAGATGGGGAGGGAAGGGGTGGGAGGGAGAGGGAGGAGGGAGGGAAGGAGAAGGAGGAGGGAGGAGGAAAGGGAGGGAGGGAAGAAGGAAAGAAGAGGGAGGAGAGAGAGAGAGAGAGAGAGAGAGAGAGAGAGAGAGAGAGAGAGAGAGAGAGAGAGAGAGAGAGAGAGAGAGAGAGAGAGAGAGAGAGAGAGAGAGAGAGAGAGAGTAAATAGAACTTACCAATCCCATCAAAGCGACAGTCAAATAAATAGCAAAAAATCCCCAATCCCTCCATGAATTACCCCCCCCCCCCGTAATCCTATCCATCGAGTAATCACGTTTAGGAAGCTACAGAAAATGTGACGATCTTCTGTCCCTTCTCCCCCCATCCACCCCCCCCCTTTTCTCTATCTCCTCTTCCTTCCCTCTTCTACCCCTTCCTTCTCCTTCTTTCTGCCTCCCTCCTTCCTTCTTTCCCCTTCTTTCTCCCTCCCTCCTTCCCTCCTCATCCTCTTCTCTCTCTCTCCCTCCTTCCCTCCTCCTCTTTCTCCCTCCCTCCTTCCCTCCTGTATTTTGATCCTTCCTGTCCTACGTAAGTCTCACCGGGTTGGATGTCGCTTGAAACTCCATCGTTTTTTTTACCTGTTATCTATCATTTATCTATCTTTGGTTTAATGGCTTAATATTTTTTTTATCTTTGAATGTGGTGATTTATTTTTCCCCCTTTTTCGGTATTTTTATTATCTTTCTAAAGTGTTTCGAACTTACTGATATTAGTTAAAATAAAAGAGATATTATTTGTATTGGTACAAGACGCTGTTGGTGATTATTCATATACTCTAATATAAATGTATTATCATTTTTCGATAATATTTGTCTGAATAGAAAGAACAAAATTCGAAAGTACAAATAAATTTCCCAATAGAAAAACCATTAGATTCGAAAAGCAATAAAATCCGCACAGGTAAAGAGTAAAAGAGAAGAGAGAAAAGAAAGAAAGAAAGAATCACAATAATAGTCTATTTTTGTGTCCTCTTCTACCCCCTCCCCCCCCTTAGTCTTTTCTTCCCTCATCTTCTTCCCCCTTACCTTCACCCTCCGTTCCCCCTACCCTTCCCTTTTTTCCCTCCCCGCTCCATCCGACGCACACCTTCTCCCCCTTCTTCTCCCTCCCTCCCTCTACCCTTCTCCCTCCCTCCCTCTCCCTCCCCTTCCCCCTCCCTCCCTCTACCCTTCTCCTTCCCTCCCTCTACCTCCCCCTCCCCCTCCCTCCTACCCCACACCGCACCCCCTTCCACGATTGTGTGTAAAGCTCTGCCAGAGGAGGAAGTCCCGTAGACTGGACAAACGGTTTAGGTGAAATGTCTGGGTTTCCTTCTCAAGTGTTTACCATCAAATCGGTACTTTTGTGGGGAGGGGGGAGTGTAGGAGAGGAGATGGAAAAGGGAAGAAAGAGAGGAGAAGGAGAAGGAAAAAAAGGAGAAGGTAAAGAGAAAGGAGGAGGAGGAGGAGGAGGAGGAGGAGGAGGAGGAGGAGGAAGAAGGAGGAGGAGGAGAAGGAGGAGGAGAAAAAGGGGAAGGAGAGAGAGAGAAAGAGAGAGATAGATAGATAGATAGATAGATAGATAGATAGATAGAGAGAGAGAGAGAGAGAAGAGAGAGAGAGAGAGAGAGAGATCTGCAGTATGAAGGAGTTGGTTGGAATAGCGAGGATAAGTGGAAGAGAGGATGATCACTTTTCAGGATAAACTGAGCGAAGACACAGTCTCTCACACAAATTCAACTAACACTTGAGATAATAGATAGAGAGAGAAACGCAGAGAGAGAGAAATGCAGAGAGAGAGAGAGAGAGAGAGAGAGAGAGAGAGAGAGAGAGAGAGAGAGAGAGAGAGAGAGAGAGAGAGAGAGAGAGAGAGAGAGAGAGAGAGAGAGAGAGAGAGAGAGAGAGAGAGAGAGAGAGAGAGATCTAGGATCTAGAATCAGAGATAGAGCCACGGACTGGGGAATAGCTGACGACGCTCCGAGCGAGAGCAGCGAGTGTGAAAACGGAGAGGAACGGATGCCGATGATAATTAAGGAGAGATGTAGACCAGCCTTGCCTTGTGGGGTAAGTAGGATGTTTATACGTGAGTGAAGGGGATCAAGCGCATCACGAAAGGGGGGGGGGCGAAGGGGAGGGGGAGGTGGCGTGGTGTGAGGGGAGGAGGAGGAGGCAGGGGGGGAAAGGTGGTGGGGGATGAGGAGGAAGGAGAAGGGGTGGAGGATGAGGGAGGATGAAAGGTGGGGGATGAAGGGGGAATGAAAGGTGGAGAGAGGGATGAAGGAATGAATGAAGGAAAGGAGGAGGTAGGGAGAGGGAAAGGGAGAAGGGATGTGTACAGGTAACGGGGGAAATGGGCATTCAAGTGGGTAGTGTAGACAGAGTGAGACTGGGTAGGGAGGGTGAAGAAAAGGTGTAAGGTGGGAAGGAGGGGGCGACAGAGGGGGTGGCTGAGGGAGGTGGCAGAGGGAAGGCAAGTTTACACTAGAACTTCGTTACATTCACAATTCTTACCTAGGTTTTGTCACACGGGCGTTCTTCCTCGCAGGCCCGTGTTAATTTGCGTTCGGGTGACTTAACAACGGCCAAATTCTACTCCTTGTTTCGAATTTATGGTTTTGGGACATTTCCCCATTACAGAATATAGGAAAAGATACCTCATTGGTTTTCATATAAATCATTTTTAAGAGGAAAAAAGAAAAAGAAAAAAAAAACGGTCAGCTGATGATGCCGATTTATTAAATGAATATGAATCATTTCATTATTAACTCCATAAGCAAACAGTATATTGAATAACACGTATGAATATAGCATGAATGATAAATACTGTTCCCCCACTTCCTCCAATCCCCTTCCTTTCTCTTTATAAATACATCTACCTACATATCTATTTATCTAAAACTCAGCCTCTCTCTAAAAAACACAGCTACTGAGAATAAATCTTCCGTTCCTCCGCCCTGTGATCTTCGAAATGCCTCGGTCACGCTCCACCGTGTACGTTTGCTCGCGGTCGATGATGGATGACGAGCTTCTGATGAGACTCCTGACTGAGAGGCGATCACGCTCCCCTTTGCGTAAGATGCAGCGGGGTTGACTGACCGACGCCGCCACGACTGATTCCTTGGGAGGTTCTCGGGATCCGGGGAGGAGTGCGGACTGAGAGTTCTTCCTCCGCCGGGAAAGGGACGTCGGGAATTGGTTGTCGTCAGAGGCAGCAGGAGGCTCTTCGAAGCTTTGTCGAGTGTCCTAGTTATCCTTCTTCGAGTTATCTGGGTCTCTCTCCGTCGAGTTTCTTGGTTCCCCCTTCGTTTTTTTTTTTGGGGGGGAGGGGGTCTCTTTTCGTCGAGTTTTCTGGTTCCCCAATCATCGAATTTCTTGATTCCCCCTTCACCGAGTTTCCTGGTTCCCCCTTCGTCGAGTCTCGTGGTTCCCCTAAAGACCATCGCTCTCCGACGACCTATACAACTTCCTGCGAGATTTACAAAGCCCCAAGACCAACAAACCACAACAATAAGGGTCCGAAGGCAGCACCAGGTCTCGGAAAGGTAAGTCCAGCGGGTACGAGAGGGAGGGAATCCAAGGGAAGAGACCCAACAGAAGGGAGGAAGACCTAACGGAGGAAGACTAAGGGAAGGGAGGAAATTATAAAACGAAACATAAGGGAAGTAGACCTATAGGGAGTTAAGGGAGGAGGGATTCAGACGGGGAGCTAAAGGGGCCTTCCATATTGTGGGCGGCGACACGGCCTTCGCTACCCAGGGGTTCCTCTAAACAAAGCTAACCTCTTGTTACCTTTTAATGTAGCTCATTTACCCAGTTCTCCGGCTCACAAAAGATGGAGTGGCGGCTTAAACAGACATTTGTAACGTCTACTCTTACGTTGTCTGGTAAGAAAAAGAGTACTTTCGAGTAAGATAAAGAGAAAAAAAAATATTTCGCAAGAAGAGGTTTCGAAAAAAAGATTTGAAGAAAAGTGTATCTCGCAGAAAAAAAAAAATCCTTTCGAACAAATAAAATGAAAAGAAATATAAATATGCAACCAGTCTTAGCTGCTTTTACATTTATGGTTGTGACTGGATCTTAACATTGTCATGTCTTTTATAAGATAATACACACACACACACACACGCCCATATATATATATATATATATATATATATATATATATATATATATATATATATATATATATATATATATATATATATATATATATCATAATTGGATCAATTACGCACTTTCACGAAGCGCATCCATCGACCATCTTTAGCTTCCTGCACTGCCATTCATAAGGCATTACTTCCTGACCTTTCGTACCTGGAGGGGATTATAGCGCTATGCCCCATCATAAAGCCTTTTTGTCGAGGGCTTTGTGATCAAATGACTACCTTATGGCTGCGTATGCTCGAGGTCATGTGAGTTCAGGTGCCATCATAAGCCACAACGAAGCAGGAATCTTAATAGAGACGCTCTGTGTATAATGATGTATAATGCATAATGCGTGCCTGATGGGGCTCACGCTCTGTGACGTAGCGCTAGTCTGCTGCGTGATCTCGTGTCTCTTAAAAAACGCCTTTTCTCGTAGTTAGGCTGTTTCATTCTGTGTTTTGATATCGTGGAGTGGCTCGGGGGTATGATTTGGCGATTTGGAGAACATGGTGCTGCGTTATCAATCTATGTCTTGATGTCGTTAAACCGTGTTGGATGCACATTCAACTCGATGTTGGTATTTAAGAGAGGTTTGGGTAGCGGAGAACGTCATTATGTTATCTGGCACTGTTAAACATAACGGTCACATCCAAAGTTCATTGTCGAACGGAGAATGAGGGTGAGAAAGGCGGAGAAGAAAGAGAGCGAGAAAGAGAAAGAGAGAAAGACACAAGGCGCCTTTCTGACCGCGAAGTCTTCCAGTGACCTTCCAAGACGCAGCTAATAAGACAACATTGTCATTTTCATTATTTCGCTAAGAGCCATTTTCTCCTAACATTACCGAGCAACAATGCGAGACAAAATGAACGTTAAAAAACACCAGTTTCGAAATCCCGGCATGATATTTTCGGCGCTAAAACAAAGCGCAGGGACTGAACGAGCTTTAAGTATACTGTTCAGACGCAAAGGAACTATGCTCTTGCAGAAAGGAAAAAGAGGCGAAGTTGTAAAGCGAAAACAGGTTAAAAAGTAGTAAAGCGACTCTGAAGTCGATACAGAGTGGAGCAGTAGGAGTAAAATATTAGTGTGGACTGCAGTGGATCTAAGTAGAGTGAATATCGAAGAACCCAGAGAAGCCAAGACGGGGCGAAAGTGGAAGCCCGAGAGCGGAAGATACGCCGAAGCGGAGACGGGAAACCTCCGGCGTGTGTGGAAGGACGCCAACGCTCTCGGGGTTTGTTTACACCCTTGCCTTACACCCTTGGGTTCCGTGCAAGGCGATTATGAGCAGCTTCCTTCCTCCTGCCGTTGCGTCACAGCATCCTAGCTTTCTAAATCTCCGCGAACAGGATGTGAGTGATGGAGAGAGGGATGGGAATGCTGGATTCGGCGCCGAGATTAACGACGATGTTGCGAATGATAGTAAGGGAATGGGAGAGGATGAAGGAGGCTAGCGGGGGAGGGACGGGAGGGAGGGACTGGTAGGAGAGAAAATGAAAGGCATTGGAGCTGAGGATACACGTGTAATGATTATGGTGATGGAGATACATAACAATGGAAGCTTTTTTCTAATGGACAACGAAAACTGAGTTATACCTAAAACGGACAATGGAAGACGCCTTTGTTGAGGTATAACCATAAAAAAATCACATGGAAAACGAAGGTAAAAGGCAAAGAATACCCAAGCTGGCAGGTTGGGGGGCAAGGTGGAAGAAGAGCAAAGGCACAGAAGCAGGTAGGAAGGCAAAGACCGACAAAGCGCACGTAAGAAGAGCGGACAAAAGCCAGAGGGAAAGAGAAATGTACGATAACAAAAGATGTCGGCACGATAACGTTGGCGGAAGGTACGACAATCTCGGCTAAGACGGACCGTAGACGCAACATGAGAGACGCCGCTAAAGGTGGGGGTACAGGAGGGGGGGGGGGTTATAAGGTGATCCGTCAATGTACAGAGAGGAGTTACTGATCGCTTTCGGTTGCTGCGTAACGTATCTTTTGCTGGAG
>NC_051399.1:37712937-37727937 GCF_015228065.2 Penaeus monodon
TCTTAATAACTATTTCTTTGCCTCCTATTTCCTCTTCTCTAACCGTCCGTCTTACTCAGCCACTCTTCCTCTCCTCCTCCCTTCCTTCTTCTTCCTTTTCACCTTTTCCCTTCCTTCCCTCTTTCTTAACCGTCCTTCCTTTACCTTCTCTCTCCTATCCTTCCCTACATTTCCCTTCTGTCTTTCTCAGCTAACTTACCTTCACCTCCTACCCATCTCCCTTCTCTCTTCATTTCATTCCTTCTATCTCCGCCCCTTTCCTTTCCTCCCTTTTCTTAGCCCCTCTCCCTCCTTCCTTTACTTCCCTCCTACTGTTCCCTTTCCCTCCTTCTCAGCCAACCGAACGTCCCCTTCCCCTTACCCCCTCCTCCCTTTCCTTCCCTCCCTCTTCCTCAACCACCCTACCTCCTTCCTTCGCCTCCCTCTACCCTTCCCTCTCCTCCTTGTCAGCCTCCCTGGGGCTGCCTCTTCCATTTGCTTATTCCTTTCGCTCTGTCCTCGAGGGCGTTAAGTGAGGTACTTCGATAATATTAAACTTAATGATTGTTTAACTTGATGAGGGAGATGAGAAGCCGCTTCATTTGGTGTGCTCAGACGATTAGCTTTACTCGATAAAGATTTTGTGATGTATGGAAATTATATGGCGATATTTTCCCTAGCCAATTTTCGAAAGTAGACTCGCATGGATGAAAAGACGGTACTTTAAAATAGAAAAAACGAAGTAACAAGAAAAGAAAGAGAGAATAACAACAATACTTTTAAAGAAAACGTAGAAGAGTCTTTATTTTCTCTTTCCTTAAAAAAAAAAAAAAAAAAAAAATCGGTAAGAAATTCGGTGTTTATTTCCCCGTCTGCCTCCATAAAGTACCTTTCACTCCAGGTATCGGCCATTAATTAACCTGTCCGCGAGAACTGCAATTAGTACCTGAAAAAACACGAGAGTTTCCCATGCTACAATACATCACCTACAGCAGCCTGTCGCTCGATAATTTGATGGTTATTCTCTAGAAACAATCATTTGTTTGTCAAGAAGTCGCAGTGATTATGGCGGACTACGCGGCTAACGACACTGTTAACAAGAATAAAAGATTACATCCGAAAGGCCTAACGCGATACATGGTTTTTATTCCCGGTATGTATGCGCGAGGATGTGTGTATTATAAACATAACATCTTATCTTAGGGTTTCTTTTTTATACGTCTTGACGCATTCAGAGCAAATGCACATTGTTTCTATACATTTACATGCTACTGCATACTCTCGTAATCTCTCTCTCTCTCTTTCTCTGCCTCTGTCTCTCTCTCTCTCTCTCTCCTTCTTTATCTCTATCGATCAAGATACACAGGCGACCGATGAAAGAAATGACTCTATAACATAAGTGTGAGGTAACGAGTCAGGAACGCGAAAGGGGCCCTCATTCCGCGTCTTAATTACACCTTAAGAACCAAAGCTTGTTTGCCTCTCAAGTGCCCGGCGCCCGACAGCACTAATACAGACTCCTAATCTCACTGCTCAACCTGCTACACGTAATGACAATGTAGGTTTACGCTAATACCTGGCGTTATGGGGTTAATTACGGTTAATTAGCCCTCAACCCTACGCCACAGAGGGTAATTAGGTGATGTAACCCTGTAATGACGCCATGAAGGATCAGATGCAGGTGCGAACAAAGGGCAGCGAAACCCGGGCTGCCATATGTGCACGTGGGTATGTGGGTGGATTATGCGGTGGTTTGGGGGTTTCCTCTTTCCTTCTTCATTGCGTTTCTATCATTGGTTTCGTTCTTATTTTCCCGTTTTCGGTTATATTTTTCATGGTCTTGTTCTTAATTATCTGACTCTTTTTGTTTGTTTCTGTGTGTCCGTCTTTTTCAAGATTCTCTTTCTTGCTCTCCATCCCTTCTCACTATCTTCCTTCCTTTTTCCTCTCCCTTCCTCCCACCCTTTCTCCTCGTCGCCTCTCTCCTCCCTTTCGTCCTTCGACCTCATCCAATCTCATCCTCGGCCGGGAAAAAAAAATCTAGTAGCGCCACCGCCAGGGCCAAGCGTGTTCGATTCCCCAGCAGGTTAATAGGGGTCGCGGCCTTGCGGTGAAGCTCGGAGATGAAGATGCTTAATGGCGATGATGACACACTCAAGACGTGATCGCCATCCGGGGAACATTACGGCTCTCTTTTTCCGGTGCCGAAGCCGATGCCAAGTGCCCCGAGGTCGTTTATCGCGAGGTGGAAGTCGCAATCGAATCCGAAGGACAGGGATTTCTGACGCCATCGCTTTCCCGGCATCGTAAACGCATAGTCGATGGCATCTGCCGAGGAAGTCTCGCCGCATCTCAAAAAATCTCGTGGAAATTCTCGTAAGCTAAAACCGAGAGACGTTATGAACGATTAACGAGGATGTAAATATCATTTGCATGAACAGATACCGATAGATACACAAATAGAAAGATATCAGTAAACTAAGACTAAGACAGTAAAATTACGACAGTGGATGGCTAACAAAAGACCAGGCGGCACTCCAGCACCGATCTAAAAGCAACACCCAACGACTACAACAGCAGGAGGATGGCGACCTAACCTCCGGCACACCACCTGGTCGTCCTTGCGGGTCGCCGCAGACGCGGCGACGGCGTCAGCGGCGGAGGCAATTACGGCGAAGGCGAAGTAGAGGATGCGAGAGCAGCGAGCATCATCAAAGGGTGAGAGAGGTCGCCATGGCAGAAAGGGAGGTGAAGGGGCGAGGGAGACGAGACGAAGAAAGTGAGGGAAAAGTAATCTACAAGGGCGAATGAAGGGAATAAAAAGGAATTAAATAAAAAAGAAATCGTGGGAATTCTTTTTATAAGAATTATATGCAAGGTTAAAAGAGGGAGCAAGGCGAAGGTACGCATAGAAGAGGCAAATAAAACAAAACCGAGGACGAAAGAATGGCCAAAACAAAAGAGAAAAGAATCGACATTAAACGCTGAAATTAAAAACGAAAATCGAAAAGGTATAGAATTATTACTTAATAATATTAATAATACAAAAGATATTAAAACAAATATAAAGAAAGCAAAAACTAAACATCAAGGACAAATACGAAAATATAAAGAATAACGAAAGAGAAAAACAAAACAAACACATAACAGAGAAACCTCGGAAAAAAAAAAATAATTACACAATGAAGAGGAAAAGCATCTCAAACGAAAAAGCGAGAGATAAAAAAAAGGAAAAAGGAAAGCCCGCAAGAGAAACGAGCAACGCAGAGAGAAAGTTGGAAACAAAAAGCGGATTAGAAAAACGAAAATACGGGGAACTGAGAGACCGAGAGTCTTTGCAAGCGAGATGAAATCTGGGAAAAATACATCATAACCACATATACGTTTTCCCTTTCATCTGATAAGGAAAATATAGACGTTTATGCTAGTATTTGCTTTTATTCATGTCCTTATTTGTAAGCATACGAACTTTTATTCGGTGATTAAAAGTGTACATTTAGCCATTCAGATACACAAACATTTATCCACTGATTTAACATGTCTATTTATAACTTCACGTATTTCCGCTTACTAATTTAACATGTCATTTACCTCTTACTGCATTTATCTACTACACTACCTTTTACTCACTGATTTAACCTATTCATATAACTACTAATCTATCTACAAGTACAGACATTTACCCATTCATTTCAACCTTTAAATCCATTTCCTTATTCATCTGTTTACAACTACATGAAAGCCAACACTGTGTTTTAAGATTGGCACGTCCTTTATTTATTTTGACTTCAACGTCCTTATGTTAACTCAAAGCATCCGCTGCTTGAAGGATCACAGTCACTCCAGCGAAGCCTCCGCCCGACCTTGGCCCCGCGCTCTCTATGAAGAGAACAAAAGCGCAACGAAAAGCGAGCAGATTACATTGACCATTCTACCTTTTATTTATCTTTATTACGTTTAAACAAACGTAAGGGATTCACCAGTCCGTCCATTTAAGGCCGGACCGATTAGCTTCTTACTGAGGAAGACTCGACAGTTGCCTATTAAATGACAATTCGGTTAGCCAGTCACGGAGTGGACTCGCCAATCTGTCCATTAAACGCAAATCCTACTACACTCAACAATTTGCCCTTTATCACGAATCCCACTCGCCAATCCGCCCATTAAACACTAATCAAACGACCCAAACACTCGCCAATCCGCTCATCACGTACCATTCAAACTACCCAAACACTCGCTAATCTCCCATGAAACTCCAATCAAACTACCAAAGGACTCCCCTACCCACCCAATAGACACTAATCCGACTTCCCAATCACGGACAGCGAGGGCCGCCACCAGCCAAGCTTCTTTACTTCGCAGACACGCAATCGACGTCCGCTTCAGCAAAGTTTTAAAGATACAGATTGGTCCGCCAGGGAGCTTGTAGACTGCGGAATTTGATTCTGAGGAGTGGATTTCGGTCTGTGGACTGGTCTAGAGATTAAAAGAGAATAAAGGAACATTTGGTTACGTTTTAGGTATGTGTTTTGTTTGATTGTAATCGACTGTTAGGGTGTAATTGTTTTGCGATGGCTTGTGTCTACTACAAAAATGAATTTGTGCTGTATCCTTTGCTAATCAATTTATATATTCCAGAATAGAATGAATCAAGGATACATCGAGGTAATCAAGACGTATTTCCATAAGTCTGTGATAAGACTTACTTCATTGAGGAGAATGCTGTTTCAATTAGCTTCCTTAAAGATGCAAGCGAAAGAATTTTTTTTCAATCTATTCTATTCATACACTTTTTATCAATGTTCATCTTTATTCTCATTATTCTCGTCATCATTATAGTTGCTGTTATTGTTATTATCATTATCATTATTACAATAATGTTATCATTGTCACTATTATCATCCTTGTCGTATCCAACGAACGACGACTCAACGCCGCGTCTCTCATCCCCTGAAGCCCCAGAGCGACACGACCGACATTCCTTCCTATCAACGAGCAACTCGATCGAAATTATCGTCATAATCCATCTCCTTATCCCATAATCCACGGCGCTTATCCAAACACCGTGAAGATCAGGTATAAGGTACGTCCTTGCGTCATCGTCCTACCGCTCCTTTCACTCCGATACCGTTTTCCTACTTCTTCGTAAGGGTTCAACGAAACAGTAGGACTTGCTAGCGTGCACGGGGGTAGTTCATCGGCAAAGTTGTTTACAGATAAGTTGTCGAGCTCATGAGTACTAGTAATTTTATGGAAATGGATTTTAGTCGTTTGTTTTGCCATCCTGCTTTTTTTTCAGCTTACTAGTGGAATGTCTGAAATTCCCGCTAGGTTATCGTGTTACTTCCCGATCCATTAAGTGCAAATTCCGAACACGCGGACAGTTCACAGATGTCACGCCACTTTCGTTGCCTGTTTGAAACGTTTACGACAAAAGCCCTCTTGTCACCGGTAACAGGATCTCTTGATGGGTAAGGAAAAAAGCACAAGAGTAGGAGAGACAGGTCTTTCGAGAAATAACCATTTTTGTTGTTGTTTTTTCGGGTACAAAAGAGCAGACAGGCTGTGCTGAGAACAAAGAAAGATGAGCGTCGCAGATTATGAATACCAGCAGTAACATATCTCTCACAACACTGTAACGCTGTCCGCAACCTTGTAACTTGAGCTGACTGTTCTATAAATCAGGATTCCCATATATCGCCTCTTGTGTCACTGGATCGCGGTTTAGATTTATGGTAAACCGACATATTCTACTCACTGTTTACAAAGCCGCGGTCAGTCATGCGACTAGACATGAAAGCAGAGCAATAGACATAACTTTTGTCCCACGCATGGCACGTAAACAAAAGACTGTCGAATCCTAGCGGGGAGGAGGGGGAGGGTGTGACGTCATCTGATACTCGTGAAAAACCGCTACTGGATCTAATGGCCGAGAGTAAAAGGTTGGGGAAAGAGGGGGAGAAGGGCAAATTGTTAACAATGTCCGCAATACATGCTCGTGAAAGCATAGCGAGCGCCATCTATTTTTGCCGTTTGGTGTCTCACGCCGCTGCCAATTCGCCGCGTCATCGAAATGTGGTTTTGATTCCATCCCATCGATATTTTAGCACAACCGCGGTCAATCAAAACAAAGATAGAAACCCGTCTGCCTGATTACATATTCCCCTGAAGAAATCAAAATAACAAGATCATCGCGAGCTTGTTCGAGTGGCTACTTGAGTTCGGTGCTAAATCCGTGTCAGACACCCGAGACTCGGCCGCCTCTAGTGCCCAACGCAACACTTTCCTCACCCTGGATCTAGGCTTGTTTTACACCTTGTTTAGTCTAGTTTCTCTGCAAGTTTTAGGTCATTAGTTTGACATTTCAGATTTTAAATAGCAATTAATATGAAAAGTTCACCCGTCTTATTACGCATTCTACAAAAAAAAAAAAAAAAAAAAAAAAAAAAAAAAAAAAAAAAAAATATATATATATATATATATATATATATATATATATATATATATATATATATATATATATTTATTATCTAAATATGTTTCCATCAACAAAGAATGCACACGAACTCCACAACAATGGCTAGCTCGAGCGAATTCTGGTGTAAACATATCACTCTAATTTCGTTCCAAAAATTGCACAATCCAGCTGTAATAGCAGGAAATGGCGACACCCACCGCTTCTCCCCGCAGGGATGACGTACACCGTAATGTGCAGCTTCACGCACGATGCCTGTACGGGGCGACTCCACACACGGGGAGAAGGGGGAGGGGGTGTAGGGGAAGGGGGTAGAGGACGTGGATTTCGAGTAATTAAAAAATACAGTGATATTTCTGTGTCGGGGAATAAGTGTTCAAAGATAGTTATTATTATACGATTATGTTCATGATAACAATTATAATATTGATAGCTGGTAATGATAGTAGTGAAGACTGTAATCATAATAATAATAATGGTGATGATAATGATAATAATAATGATGATGACAGTAACAGTAATGATAATTATAAAGACAATGAAAGCTAATTAAATCTCCTACACCTTCCTGGACCCTCCGCATCACCGGCATTGTTACTCCCCGAACAAAGATCACACCCGCTCCGCCCACCGCCTCACCCTGCTACCATTGACATCCAAATTCTCTGTCAGTTGACGCCTCGAACTCATAGGGGGCAGGTTTTCGCGCGCTCGGCTTAGAAATATGACATGAATATGACGCGAACAATTGTATTGGCGGCTATTGTGGGTGTAGGGGGGAAGGGGTAAGTATGGCAGGGGGTTATGGGCGTGGGTGGGTGGTAGGGGGGATCTTGGGAAGAGGAAAGAGTGGGCTGAAGGCGCTGACGAAGGAGTGGGCGAAGGAGTTCGAGTTCAGAGTGACGTCGATATATGGTTATAAGGAGATTCAGGATGACGTACAGGCGATAAACACACGATTATTTAAAAAATAATTAAAACTGTCTAAGTAATAGCAAATGTAAATATACGTAATCAAGAGTGATAGAATAATCACGATGATTAAAAAGCAAGATGGAAAGGTTTAATACATGATAATGATAATAATCATAGCAAAGATGATGATAATCAACGCAATGGTGATAATGCAGATAACGATAAAAGAATGGCAATGAAAATCATAATAACTTTCACAGTATCAATTCATATATCATAGGCATATTGTATAATGATTTATACATTTTCTTGAATAACAGCAAATTAAGGTTACATGGGATTTATAAAGCTAATAATACGAAAGGTAATAATAATGAAAATAATGGTGATGAAGATGATGATGATGATGATGATGATGATTGATGATGATGATGATGGTCATGGTGATCGTGATAATGGAGAATGATGATAACGATGATAATAACGATAATGACGATAACAACAACAGTGACAATAACAATAATAATGACAACAATACCACTTAAAAATTATTAACAATAACACGAATAACTACAAAATAAATAATCAACCGCTAGAAAGAGAGCGTGAGTGTGCAAGGAAGGTCTGGATCAGAGGTCGCAGAGACAGAGACCAGATCATTAGAGAGTGACGCGAGCACTGAGACTCTCTGTTGCTGTGGTGTACACTGTGTGTTTGTTCAGAAGGATTTGCGTGTGTGTGTGAGAGGGGGGAGTTTGTGTGTGGGGAGGTGAGTTTGTGTGTGTGTGGGGGGGGGTTTGTGTGGGTGGGGGAGTTTGTGTGGGGGGAGGTGAGTTTGTGTGTATGTGTGTGTGTGTGTGTGTGTGTGTGTGTGTGTGTGTGTGTGTGTGTGTGTGTGTGTGTGTGTGTGTGTGTGTGTGTGTGTGTGTGTGTGTGTGTGTAAGAGTGTGAGTATGTGTGTGCTTGTGCATGCATATCTTTCTATACGTCATCAACTCCTCTCTGCACACGCACACACACACACACCAGACCTCCCTCAAACTAGTGTATATTACTTACGTCCAGACACACAGTCCAAACCCGGTCGACCCCTTAACGAATGCGCGGAAGCGTGTGGAGTCGAGACCCCAAGCTTCGTATTGTTGCTTCGTGAGTTTTAGATCCGGATCGAGTGCGCGGACACGAATCTTGGACTTGCTTGTCTATCGAAGATGACTGACAGCGGGAGGGCATGTTTCCTTTGCTGTTAGAAGGGAGGGAGAAAGAGGGAGTTGGAGAGGAAGAGGGGGAGCGGGAGAGAAGGTTAGGGAGAGGAAAAGGGAGAGGGTGAAGGTGAAAGAGGATATAACACACACACACACACACACACACACACACACACACACACACACACACACACACACACACACACAAATATATACAGAGAGAGAGAGAGAGAGAGAGAGAGAGAGAGAGAGAGAGAGAGAGAGAGAGGAGAGAGAGAGAGAGAGAGAGAGGAGAGAGAGAGAGAGAGAGAGAGAGCACTTATAAGGATGACGTGGTTACTGCATTTTATTGATCCATCGACTGGGGTGATCAAATATTCAGCAGCATTTGATGCACTGACTCACTCCACCCCTTCCCCTACTCGATCTCGTTACCGATATTTTTCAAAAGTATCTGGGAATTATCAATAAGTCCTCCGAGATTATGTATATCAAAAACACCAATGTTGCACATCAAAATCTTCTACATTTGTGAAACTACGAAAGCTGGCGATCAAGGGCTTCCAGAATCGGAAATGGGGGTCGATCACTTAAAAAAAAAAATCTGTCACAGTCACTGTCATGGCCTCACCGATTTCAAGAATTCCAGCGAATCCAGTTCTCGTGATCCAACTTGACGCACGAGAAGAGAGAGAGAGAGAGAGAGAGAGAGAGAGAGAGAGAGAGAGAGAGAGAGAGAGAGAGAGAGAGAGAGAGAGAGAGAGAGAGAGAGAGGGGGGGAGGGAGAGAGAGAGAGAGAGAGAGAGAGAGAGAGAGAGAGAGAGAGAGAGAGAGAGAGAGATTGACTGACTGAGAAAAAAAATGGTTCTTTTTCTTTTAGGGGAAAAAAAGCGAAGTAAAAGATTTTCCTTTACTCCTAAGAAAAATAAACTTTCTTTCTTCAGTTTGCGGCAAGGAAAAAACGCTCTTCGATCATTCTTTAGAAGAAAAAAAAAGAAAAACGTTTTCTCAGTAGAAAAAAATATTCTTTCTTCAGAAAAACGGTGACTCATTCACTCCCACTACAGGCTTTCTGGTGTAGTACCGGTATGAGATAGATAGACAGATAGATAGGTAGACCAAATAGAGAGATAGATAGACAAACCAAATAGAGAGAAATTAGATATATAGAGAACGTGACTAAATAAAGAGAGGTAGACAGGTACATAGATTGTTAGATAGATAGGTAGATAGATAGAGAGAGAGAGTTCAAGAGAAAGAAAGAAATCGAGAGTGAGAATTAGAGAGAGAGAGAAAGATGGAGAGAGCTTGCCCCATACCAAGATTTACCTGTGGTCGGGGAGGGGGGGGGGAGTACTTTCGACCAAGAGCTTTTGGTCAGGGGCGGTTACTCTGATGGGGAAGGGGGGAGGAGGGGGGAAGGGGGGGTTAGGTCTCTCGTTCGGGTCTCGGAGTCGGTGGTATTGTTCTTCCGAGGAAAAATTTTGGGGCCCCTGAAGTCCCTTTTTTAATATTCTTTCTTTCTACTTTGAGTTGCTATTCTTCCAACCGAGCAGCCACTTCACTCGTCCCTGGGCTGGTTCTGTTCTCTCTCTCCCTCTCTCTGATTTTTTTTCTTCTTCTCTGTCTACCTGTCTCTTTATATGTCTTTATTAACTCTACTCTCTCTCTCTCTCTCTCATTCTTTTTTTTTCTATCTCTCTACCTGTCTCTTTATATATATCTTTATTAACTCTCTCTCTCTCTCTCTCTCTCTCTATATATATATATATATATATATATATATATATATATATATATATATATATATATATATATATATATATATGTATATATATACATACATACATAACACACACACACACACATATACACACACACATATCTCTCTCTCTCTCTCTCTCTATCTATCTCTCTTTTTTCTCTCTTTCTCTCTCTCTCTCTTTTTTTTCTCTCTCTCTACTTCCCACCCCCTCTCTCTTCCTCTTCCAACAGATGTACAACTACAAGAATTTTACCATCTTTCCCACCTACGATTTCCTACCACAGGTATCAAGACCGCGGGTTGGGAGTCGATTTTCCCCGCGGGTCTAAATCTCTTAGCGAATGGGCCGAGGCGACATGCCATAAAATAACCTCTCGCCCTCTAGTGCCTCGGAAACCATATGTCCGGTAAGTTTTTTTTTTCATTCAATTCTGTTTTTTTTTCCCTCGTTCCTCCCCTCCCTACCCCCTCTCCATTTTTATACTGTCTTGACCTCCGGTGGCGAATTTATCTTACGTCTTGAAGGGGTCAGTTGCGGTCGGGGAAGGAGGAAGGAGGAAAGAGAAAAACGAGGTGTAAAGCGGGTCTAATCGAATGAAGCCAACCAGAGAAAGAGAGACACAGAGAGAGAGTTAGTCCGGATGTCAGTTTCTCTCTCTCTCTCTGTCTCTCTCTCTCTCTCTCTGTATCTGTGTCTGCCTCTCCATTTTTTTCTTCTCTCTCTCTTTGTCTGCCTGTGTCTACCTCTATTTGTTTGTCTGTCTCTCTTTGGCTGACTCTCTCTCTCTCTCTCTCTCTGTGTCTTTCTGTCTGTCTGTCTGTCTATCTCTCTAGCATGAAGGAAGAGCGCGTGGTCTGAATTCTCCGTGTGCAGATTTAGTCGGGCGTTTTGCCTTTGCGCCTCGACGGATCTGGTCCCGCAAAATGGCGTCTATTTCCTCATTCTGATTCCTCTTCTGCTACTAATGGTGATGGTAAAAATCTCTCTTTTTTTAATTTAACAAACCCTAACTATTCCTGACTCTCGACAAGTACTATCATAAACCCGAAATTTGAAATCACCCACCTTTATCATTAAAAAAAATAAACCCAAAGTATCTGCCCACCTTTATATATATATATATTTTTTAATCAACCCAAAATATCCACTTTTATCCCAAACCACTCCCGAATTTCGACGAGTAACGCAACCATACAACCGAAACCCACGATACTGGTGTGAAGTCTACCCTCCTGCCTCCGCCATCGCGTCTGCCGCCTCTGCCGCCGCCGCCATCGCCGCTCCGCACGTCTGCCCACGTGACTCACCTCCGATTTATTACGCCGACAGACCGAGAACAGGGGCCATCACCCCCCCCCCCCTCACAGACACACATCCACACCAAACCCGCCTCTACCCGTATGTCATGGTAGGAGGCTCGCTCTCAAGACCCACATGCATTACATACACCATGATACTTATCATACTGCATGTGTTTGGTGCTTACTTCGTTCTGAATGTTGATTCAGGTAGGGTCTCCGACCATTTTCTTTAATGTTTCTCTACTTCGCTCTTGCCTGTCTCGCTATCTAGCATTAAAATCCTTGGGTGTTTTATCTTCTATGACCAGTTGCACGAGAGTAATGGTTGGCGGTCCACGCATTATCTGTTCTGTTCCACCGTGGAATTCCTGTTACTGCAATGTTGCGTCATAAAGCGATTATATGTTGCTTTGTTCGATAATGATGGCGATATTGCAATGCACTTTCTTTATTAAATGAAAAGAAAAGTTCTCATACATGCTTAATCCAGTTATTCTGAGAAACACTAATTGCAACCGAACAGTAACATTAAGACTCCTACAGAAGATCGCATTCTGTTGAAGCCTTAGTCGCAGGTAATAACCAAAGTGAATGTGAGCTGCAGGGGGAAATATCTATAAATATACAACACCAGGAAGAATGATCCAGCAGCTGCACAAACGCTATTTTTTCCAGATTTAACCTAGCCGCAAATCCCGCCATTTTCACAGCGCTTCGACTCGCCACAAAGTCCGGGTTCGTATCAGTACCGATTTTTAGTGACGAAACTACCGATTCACTTTCCACCTTTGCGATTTACTATACTTTAAAAAAGTAGCTCAGCTAAATATTAACGGACAGAGAGGATAAAAGACCATATTTACATGGATGCCAGAATACAGAACGCTCTGGTAAGTGCCAACCGAAGCGTGCTTTGTCCAAGGTCTGTATCATAACCGTATTGATTTCTCCTGTCCTAACCTACACTAGAAACGGCTTTTATAACGGCGAACGACTGTGTATGTGTTCTGCCAGGTGGGTCGATTGACGAAAAGGTTAAGTGTAATTTTAAGTGTAATTTCGTCACGGGTTTTAACCTTACAAACCGACCACTTGAATAACCGGATCTTTTGGGTCGATTTCTTTTATTTTCCTATTTTATTGGAAGCTTTGTCTCTCCAAGGAGTCACGCACGAGGCATTTGCACGAGCAATGTCTCTCTTCAAGGAGGGGGAGGAGAGGGGAGGGGGCAAGGGGATAGGAGGGGAGTGGGGAGGAAAGTGATTACCATTCCGGTAAGGCTATATAGATTACATTTCCGGGATTTCACGAGGCTGTATTGACCGTTTTGAGAAACATGCTAGGATCACTTACCGATGCAGGTTCGGAGGCGGAGTTGTTGGAGCCCGTGGAGGAGTTCGTGGTGTTGGAGTTGGAGGACGCATTGGAGGACCAGCTTCTGGAGGAGGTCCTTCCGCTGTTGTTGGCCGAGAAGAAGCTGTCGGAAGAGTTGAGGCTGAGGCTGTCCGGGCTGAGAGTCGCTGCCTTTCCCACTTCCATGATTTTGGCTTGGCCTCGAACGCCGGGCAGACGAAGGAGATTCTTGAGGCTGGACATGTCGCCCTTGAGACACTGCATCCCACTCTTGGGCGTGTCTGTCACGTCGTTGTCCTTAAGGACGGACACGTTCATCATGCTAGAGCTCGTGGTGGGCATCTTGGAGGGCGACGTGTGCTCGGGGGAGGCCGGGGGGCCCTCGCTGCGCACTGAGCGGAAGGAGAGCGTGTCGGGCGCCCGTCGGGAGCTGAACGACAGGCCGCGGCGCACGTTGGCCTGCGACACGCCCGACCACGTGCCCACCTGGTAGCCGACGTCCTTCTCGGCCTGCGCGTACGACGACGGCACGATGAGACTGTCGCAGTCTACACTTCTCTCACTGTAGGAGTCTCTGAGGGCCGCGACGCCGCACCGGTCGGAGGGCTCGGTTACGGCCGGCACGCGATTGACCTCGGGCGGCCGTGGGACCGTGGCGGAGGTGCTCAGGTGTTGGGCAAGGCTCGAGGTGGACCTCTGGGGGCTTGCGTGCTTCAGCATGGCGTCTCCTGAGAGAGAGAGAAATCATATGGTTAGCGAAATAGACTAAGGAAAAATATACGAGATGTACTTGTCCATATAGCACCAAAAATAGTTTGAACGCAGTTGCTGAAACTCCAAGACAACATATCTGTCCGTCCCAGCTATAAAACTCACTACCAAATCTTCACACACAGCTATAAAAAGGCGCTCTTAACAACCCTCAGGCAGCTTGAGCTAACATCCCCCAAATGGTCTGCCCTCACATAAAAAGTACATCCTCTCCAAACAGTCAGAACTCTTTATCGCACTCCTTCGGTCACTCCCAACACGCATGTCCCAGACACTACGCGATTAAGGGCCAATAGCTATAAAATTTCAATGATAGAGAGGGCGTCATCTCCTGTACTACGAGCCGCCCACACTGACCACTTTAGCCCCTACGTAAACACTCTTCCACGCTTCCACTCTTCCACACCACCACCCGGTCGGTTAAAGCACAAAAAAGGGCGGAACGTGTAAACAAAAACACAACTTAAGCTACTTCGCCATGCACTTCCGCCCGCGGCTGAGAGAGGCTTTGTTGTCCTCTGCTCCAGCGGCGCCCACGCGTCCTAGGCGGGGCTATGGGCGTTATGGGGAGGGTGGGGGGCTAGGTACTCCCCTTCTCTTCTTCGTTTTCTTTCCTCTTTTCCCCTCTTTTCATTTTCTCCTTTATCTCTATTTATTTATTCTACTGATCCTGCTTTTCCACCGGATTTCAATATCAATTTTGCTTCTCTTTTCTCATCCTCTTGCTCTCTCGTCCTTTCCTTCTCATTCGTTCCTTTTTCTTCCTCTCTCTTCCTCTATCCCTCTCTCCTATCCATTACTCAGCTTCGCAATTATGTGCTTGGGGGAAGAGATAGACAAACAATTCTCCCTTTGCAAGTAGAACGTGATGGAGCGAGAATGAAATGCATCCGATCTATATTTGGCGCAGAAGATGAGGGTCGCAACTACCCACCTCCTGCAGTCGAGGAGCTTCTACTGATGCTGCGAATGCGACTGAGATTAGTTTTTCGTTGATTTTGGTGGGCATCAGTATTGTGTAAACCCATACGCTGAGGCAGATGCAGAAACACACACACACACACACAAACACACACACGCAAACGTGAAATTCCACACACGTACACAATCCGCTCTAATATCTTGTGGTTTCGACAATCACGTAAAAATGACGAAATCCCTCAATTGATATTATATCATTTCATGTCAACGGCGCCGCATAACACGCCTGAGGGAAACGAGCTTCCGCAATTATG
>NC_051399.1:37745437-37752937 GCF_015228065.2 Penaeus monodon
ATGACGATAAGGCAAATGACATCACGATATATCAAAATGGCGTCACGAAGCGGCGAGTGACGTCACAGTCATAAAGCAGAGGTGCGGGATATTACCTGAGCAGTAGTCGTCGCAAGGGTCGGGCCCGCGGCCTGACCCCGGGCGACGTTCACCATCTGCAACGACAGAACTATGGATCCAAATTTCTACGACTTTGGAAACATCTGGGTTCGGACTCTCGCGTGTCTGGCTTCGCGCTGCCCTTGACGTTGCGAGGAGCGGGTCTCGGGGGCGCTGCAGCGAGCGTGCGTTGGGCGCAGGGTCGCTGGGAAAAGCCATCAATCGAGGATCCACCTTTCGTGCAGTTCCAGTTCTCACATTTCAGGATTTTCTCAAATGGTTAACGACGCAAGTGCGGCAGCCGCAAGAAACGCCGACATTAATAAGCGCATGCGGCCGAGAGGGAACAATAGAATTACTGTTTCGAGCGATATCCTGAACTTTCCCGTCGAGGCCGGGCACCGCCGGCGCGGCTATCCCCCCGGGGCACGCCGCCGCCCGCCTCACATCCGCCCTTCACCAAGCCACCAACTCGCTCCTGCTCCCCCGCCCTTGTCCCTCCCTCCCTCCCTCCCTCCCTTACTCCCTCTCTCTCTCCCTTCCTCCGCTCTTCCTCTTGCTTACCAGTCGCTCCTTCCCTCTCCCTCTTCGTGTAACCTTTCTTTTCCTTTTACTTTATTTAATTTCTTTTTTTCTGTCTCTTTTCTTTCCTTCGCAGCCTACGAAAACGCTCCAGCTCCTCCTCCTCTTGTCCGTCCTTCCCTCCTTCCCTTCCTCCGTCCTTCCCCTTGGCCACCACTCGCTCCTTCCTTCCCTCATTCTTCTATTATTCTCTTCTGTGGTTGTCCTTTCTCTCCTCTGACTCTTCTTACCCCTTCCTCCCTTCCTCGTACTCACTCCTTCCTTCACCTCTTGTCCTCTCTTTTTGGATTACATTATTCTCCTTTTGATGTCTGCATTTCCTTAGCCTTATTCCTATCTCCTTATTTCTCTTCCCCACTTCATCATTTCTTTATCCCCCTAGCAACCTCATTGCACAGTCTTATTCTGTGTCTCACCGCTTTTATGATCATTCCATGTCCCTTTCTTCCGTTCACTCCATGTCTCTCCTTCCTTCGGTTCAGTCCACGTCTCTTCATTCTCTCTCTCTCTCTCTCTTTCTCTCTTTCTCTCTCTCTCTCTCTCTCTCTCTCTCTCTCTCTCTCTCTCTCTCTCTCTCTCTCTCTCTCTCTCTCTCCCTCTCTCCCTCTCTCTCTCTCTCTCTCTCTCTCATCTTCACATCCGAGACTGTCTGTGATGCACTATTTCCCGTGACGTCAAAGGTATCGTCCTTCTGGTTATTCGAGAGCCAAATATCACATTACCTTATAGTTTGTACTCTACTGTTAAGTCCACAGAGTCGGGTAGGTGGAAGTTACTGCAATAAACATACCTGTTACTATTCTCTGATAAATATCATTATCGTTCCTTGTAGTTGATGTAACACCTTTGAAGTTTGGATAATGTTTTCCTCGTGTTCATGCGGTTGTTATGTGATCTTTTGATGTGGGTTTTAACGATACGAATCTTCTCTTCAAAGTTTTAATATTGTTATATCTGCATTCGACGATAGCTATTCCTGGAAAGTCAACAAAAGAATGGCTCTATTTCTCGTCCATTTTTTCTCACACTTTATAGTCTCTCTGTCTGTCGGTGGATCCTTCTGCTATCTCTCTCTCTCTCTCTCTCTCTCTCTCTCTCTCTCTCCTTCTCTCTCTCTCTCTCTCTCTCTCTCCTCCTCTCTTCTCTCTCTCTCTCTCCTCCTCTCTCTCCTCTCTCTCTCTCTCTTTCTCCTCTCTCTCTCTCTCTCTCTCTCCTCCCTCTCTCTCTCTCTCTCTCTCCTCCTCTCTCTCCTCTCTCTTCTCTTCTCTCCTCTCTCTCTCTCTCTCTCTCTCTCTCTCTCCCCTCCTCTCTCTCTCCTCCCTCCCCCCCTCTCTCTCTTAACCCCACCCCCTTAACCATCTCTCTCCCCCTCCCCTTCTCCCAACATCCCTTTTCTCTCCCTATATCCCCACCTTTTGTCTCTTTTGTTATATCAATTTGCCTCATTCGTTGTTTCATCTTCCCTCCCACTGCCTTCTGCTATTAGGAAACTTTCTCTTTTTCCTTCATTTACGTTCCTGGAACTATCACACGGCAAGCAGTGTGTGAGGTGCAAGGAAAGACAACACCTGTCATGTTGTTGCTGTTGCAATTTGCATTTTAAGGCGGCCAGCTGCTCATTCCTGGAGTTTAACCAACTCTTGGTTTATAGATTTCATTTCAACTGGCATTTTTTTCTCAAATAATGTTACACTTAGTTATTTGAAAAAAAGAAAAGTTTATTAGATGTATCTTCTCGTTATGTCTCCATTTTCTTAGTGGCGATGTGCCTGACTTCTCGTATAGTGATATTAATGGTAATTTGTTTTATCTGCGTAACATTGTTATCAATATTATCATCATTAGCATCGTTACCAATATCATTATCATTATTGTTATTATGATTATCATTATCATCATTATTGTTATCATTATCATTATTACTTCTGCTATTGCTATCATTTTTATCGTTCTTATTCTCATTTTTATTCTTATCATAATGATTATCATCATCATTACTATTAATTATTATTATTATTATTATTATTATTATTATTATTATTATTATTATTATTATTATTATTATTATATATTATTATTATTATATATTATCATTATATATTATTTTATTATTAGTTATCATTAACTTATATCATTATATATATGATTATATTATTAGTTAATATATTATAGTTATTATATCATTAATGATATTGCACAGCTATTATTATAATTATTATTATCATTATTAGTTCATATCATAATGTATATATTGATATATAATATAATAATTATATAATATTATTACATTAATTAATATATTAATAATATAATATTATTATAATATATTATATTATAATGTAATAATTATAATAATAATAATATTATAGTTACATTAACATCATATTAATAATCATAATATAATAATATATAATAATAATATACTAATACAATACTACATCTAATTACAACAACAACACATCCACTATCATAACTATAATACTATATACTATAATATAATGATAATAATGATAATGATAATATGATAATAATAATGAATATATATATAGATAATAATATATGAATAATAATAATATAATATAATAATAATAATAATAATATAATCAATAATAATCATAATAATAATATAATAATAATACTAATAATAATTACTAATACATACAAAAATACATACTACACTATACTATACTACTAATAGCATGTAGATAATATGATATTATAATGAATGATAATGATAAAAATGATAATATGAGATAATGAAAATAAATAATAATCAAACAAAATCATAATAATAATAAAAAATAATAATAATGAATATAATAATAAAAATAATAATGATAATAATAATAGCAGTGATAATAGTTACAATGATAATGATAAAAATGATAATGATAATAAAAGAATAACAACAACAACAACACAATATTCCAGACGACATGATTTATGCTAGATCTATCATCAATCAAATGATCTGAGTGTGCAAAACATCACGACGCATTGATTTGCATGAAGTACAGAGTATAATGGCCACACGACATGCATCTGCTTACGTTCAACACAACAGACATCTCCGACTGAGCTTCTGCAGCCCCGACAGACGCAGCGGTCCTCGGGAACGCTTTGAGTATAAAGAGGTTTTAGCAGAGAGAGAGAGAGAGAGAGAGAGTACCCTGGGGTGGAGGAACTGCAGGAGTGCGTCGGGGTTACTTGGGTCGATTCCCTGGTGGCGTCGGGTCCTTTTGGGAGAGGCCTTTGGGGTAGGGGTGGGGGAAGTGGGGGGGGGGAGTGGGAGCCAATAGCTAGGGTCCTGTGAAGGATAATGGGCCAAGGAAGTATAGACGAGCGGTGCTGGATCTACCCATATGTCTATGTATGTATCTGTGTGTGTGTGTGTGTGTGTGTGTGTGTGTGTGTGTGTGTGTGTGTGTGTGTGTGTGTGTGTGTGTGTGTGTGTGTGTGTGTGTGTGTGTGTGTGTGTGTGAGTGTGTATGTGTGTGTGTGAGTGTGTGTGTGTGTGTGTGTGTGTTTGTGTGTGTGTGAGAGAGAGAGAGAGAGAGAGAGAGAGAGAGAGAGAGAGAGAGAGAGAGAGAGAGAGAGAGAGAGAGAAAGAAAGAGAGTACTGTGTGTGTATTTACTGTGTATTTGCGCCTATGTGAAGTGTGTATTTGCAGGCGCGCGCGCGCGCGCGCGCGTGTGTGTGTGTGTGTGCACTCATAGATGTTTGTGTGTATTTTTGGGTGTGCGTGTGTGTACGTGTGTGTATTTGTGTGTGCATTTGTAGGTAAGTGTATGTGTGTGTGTACGTAAACCTACCTAATCCCTTGAAGAGTGGTCAGTGTCACAGCGCTCTCAGAAAAGTCCTTTCACAGTTTGGACTTAATTCGTGCATCTCATTGGCAGGTGTTTCCTCTTCCATTACTTTCAGCTTTTTCATTTTCTTTTTGTTTTTTTTTCTTCTTCTCCTCCTCCTCTTCTTCTTATTTTCTTCGTCTTTTTCCTTTTCTTCTCCTTTTCCTTCTTGCTGTTGTTGTTGTTGTTGTTGTTCTTCTTCTTATTATTATTATTATTATTATTATTATTATCATTATCATTATTATTATCATTATTACCATTATAGTTATCATTATTCCACCTCCTCTTCTTATTCTTATTGTGCTTCATCATCATCTTTTTTGTTCATTTTTTTATTTCGTTTTTCTTCTATATCTTTCCTGGAAGTTTCTTTGTTCTCCTTCTCTCCGTATTAATTTTCGGAACAACATACCCTATTTCATTGGGCCAAATAAAAAGAACGCAAGTCAGCAATAGACAGCATAGTTTAGCATACGTGTGTGTTCCCAGCATAGCTCATTGGTATGTGCATATGTTTAATAAAGTGTGTACATAAGTAGAAAAGGTATGAATGAGAATGCATGTCTTCACAATACAAGAGATGTCAAATACACCTCTTGTATTGTGACAATTATTTGTCAACACGAATACGGTTCATTCAAAGTTTATATAGTTAGGCACATTATTATATTTTGTACATTTATCATATCATATTGTTGCAAGCTCTAAAGTTCAGTGTATTGTAATGTGTTCCACAAATTAATTTAATTAGTGCAAGCACGCCATCTTTGCATCTTTGCAAATGTTTCGCAATTTAGCATAACTGGTATAAGTTCCACAAAATGTCCTTTTGATACAAATTCCAAATTCAAAGAAATTAGTACGGGCTGTTGTATGGTTTAGTACATAAGGGGCATTGGGTTATTTCAGGTGATGTTAAAATGACTACTAATTTTAGCGAGGGATTGAAGCTTCTAGAAGGGGGTTGTGGAGATTCCATGAATATGTATGAATAGGAATATGTGGTGTTTGTAAATCTCTCTCTCTCTCTCTCTCTCTCTCTCTCTCTCTCTCTCTCTCTCTCTCCTCTCTCTCTCTTCTCTCTCCTCTCCTCTCTCTTCTTCTCTCTCATCTCTCTCTCTCTCTCTCTCTCTCTCTCTCTCTCTCTCTCTCTCTCGTCTCTCTCTCTCTTCTCTCTCTCTTCTCTTCTCTCTCTCTCTCTCTCTCTCTCTCTCTCTCTCTCTCATCTTCTCTCCTCTCTCTCTTTCTTCTCTCCTCTCTATCTCTTTATCTATCTTCTACTCTCTTATCTATATCTATCTATCTATCTATCTATCTATCTCCTCTCTCTGTCTCTCTGTCTCTCTCTCTTTCTCGGATCTTTCTCTCATCTCTCTCTATCTATCTATCTAACTCCATCTATCTATCTATCTCTCCCTCTCTCTCTCTTCCACCCCTTCTCTCCCAATATTTCGCAATCTTTCTTTCTCTCGATATCATAGTCGTTAAAGACTCAAGGTTATTAAGCTTTTAAAAATGCAACTCACTCCAACTTATTTTACGAAAACAACTTCCTGCGAGACTCATATTGCAGTGCGGCAAGGCGTATTGCAGTGCAAGAATATAGGAATGTGTAGCATCATGAGAGATTGGAGTCATAAACATCCACATAGTAATGTAAGAGAAAGTGTGTGTGTGTGCGTGAGAGAGAGAGAGAGAGAGAGAGAGAGAGAGAGAGAGAGAGAGAGAGAGAGAGAGAGAGAGAGAGAGAGAGAGAGAGAGAGAAAGAGAGAGAGAGAGAAAGAGAAAGAGAGAGAGAAACAAACCGCCAAGGAGACAGACAGACAAGAAAAAAAATACACAGAGAAATAAATTATCAAGGGTTCGAGAAGAAGAAGAAAAAGAAAAAGAAGAAGAAAAAAAACTTCAAAGACCCACAACTGCTCTTTTTAACCGTACCGCAAGCCAGCAGAAGCAGCAGTAGGCAAACAGCAACACAGCTCAACGTGGCCAAACAGACCACGAAAACTATTACCGCAAACTTTACCCTGTTTGGTGGGTTAAGTCCCGGATCTTGCTCTCCTCTTTCGAAGTGGATTCCTCTATCCTTCTCTTTCTCTTTCCCTTCTATTTGCGATGCTCTTTTTCCTTTATTTTTAGTCATTATCATCTTCTCATCCTTCTTTTCACTCCTGTTCTTTCGAAAATCTTTTTCTTCTTCTTCTTCTGCTTCTCCTCTTCTTCTCATGTTGCTCTTCCCTATCTTCTTTCTCTTTCTCTTCCTCCTCCTCCTCTTTCTCCATCTCCTCCTCTTATTCCTCTTCCTCTTCCTCCTCTTCTTTCTTCTACTCTACTTACCCCCCCTCCTCTTCTTCCTTCTACTCTATTTACCCCTCCTCCTCCTCCTCTCGCTATGTCTTCTAATTTTCTTACTCCTCCTCCTGTTCCTTTTCTTCCACCTCCTTCTCTCCCCTCCCCTTTCCCCCCTTTTCTTCAGTGCCCCTCTCGTGTTTTCTCCCTCTTTTTATTCTTATTCCTCTTTCGGGCCCAAAACAGAGACACAGTATTGTCAGTATTGTCCGTCCCCAACACTGCAGGACACTGACTCTTCACCTTCGATCTCCGGGAATTGAGTCTGCAACCACAGCGTTGCAATCGGGTTCGCGTTTTCCCTCTTCCCCCTCCTCTCTCCTCCCTTCCCCTTTCCCCCCCCCTCCTTCCTCCCCTCGCGGCGTAATAGTGGGGGGGGGGAGGGTTTTTTTACGTTTTGGAAATACGTAGTGTTGTGTATTAATTGGACATTCAAGTTTGAAGGCAGCGGTGCGTACTTGGCGTGTCATTTTTTTTTTAAGGAGGTGGAGGGGGGGATGATGAAAACTGAATTTTTTCTTTTTGTTTCTTCATTTTTTCCTTTTGCTGTTTTCGAAATATGTTCTTTCTCGTTTTTTAAAAGATAATTTGTCACCCCCCTTTTCCTTATCATTTATA
>NC_051399.1:37760437-37762937 GCF_015228065.2 Penaeus monodon
ATATATATATATATATATATATATATATATATATATATATATATATATATATATACATATTCATATATATGTATACATACGTATGGGCCGCGGTGGCCGAATGGTTAGAGCGTCGGACTCAAGACTGTCACGACGGCAATCTGAGTTCGAGGGTTCGAGTCACCGGCCGGCGCGTTGTTTCCGTTGGGCAAGGAACTTCACCTCGATTGCCTGCCTAGCCACTGGGTGGCCAAGCCAGCTCAAGTCAGTGCCGGGTAAATAGAGATGGTGACTCGATAAAAACACCGGGCGGAAGGCAATGGCAAACCACCGCTCTAAATTGCTAAGAAAAAATCATGGAAGCCCATGATCGTCAAGGCCGCGGTGGCCGAATGGTTAGAGCGTCGGACTCATGACTGTCACGACGGCAATCTGAATTCGAGGGTTCGAGTCACCGACTGCCGCGTTGTTCCCTTGGGCAAGGAACTTCACCTTGATTGCCTACCTAGCCACTGGGTGGCCAAGCCAGCCCAAGTCAAGTGCTGGTCCCAAGCCCGGATAAATAGAGAGAATGATTACCTAAAAGGTACCACCGGCACTCTCCGTGGAAAGGAACTGGGGACCCTACCACGTACTCACTCCAAGAGCATCACAACATGAAAACTACAATTAAGTATCATGCTGTGACCACGGCGGCTCAGACATGAACCTACCGTTAAAAAGAAGAAGAATACATACGTATATATATATACGTATATATATATATATATATATATATATATATATATATATATATGTATATATATATATATATATATATATATATATATATATATATATATATATATATATATATATATATATGATAATATATATATATATATATATAATATATATATATATATATATATATATATATATATCTATATATACACACACACACACACACACCACACACACACACACACACACACCACACCCATATATACACACACACACACACACACACAACACACACACACACACACACACACACACACACACACACACACACACACAGAGACATGTATATATATATATATATATATATATATATTATATATATATAAATATATATATACTATATATATATATATATATATATACACACATATATTTGTGTGTGTGTGTGTTAGTGTGTATCATATATATAATATATATATTATATATATATAATATATATATATGATATATTATATATATATATATATATATATATATATATCGTTGGACATCTTCAGTCGATGTCGACTATGGCATTTTTGTCTCTACCCACTCCCGTATAAGTAGAGTCCACGTCTGGGCGAAAGAATGTGAGGAGCAAGCTGTTGCCCATGCAGCAGGCTCCCTCTCTCCACGCAGCTGATCGATCCAGAGGAAAAGCATAGAGCGATACGGTTTGGCACCAGCGGCGACGCAGGAGTTGCCAGAACGAGGTCGCAATCGACAACGAACTGCCTCAGGGACTCCGGCTCCGGATATGAATATGAATATGTAGATGATAGAAAAATTCACAATGGACAAAATAAACTTATTGATAATGAAACAACAGTTTCGAAATCCTCTTGGATTTCATCTTCAGGTCTGGACTGGACATGAAATCTAGGTATCTTATTTTCAATAAATCTAGTTTGCACATTGTGGGTTTTCCTGCCATTGTATTAACAGTGTTTTACCAGATATATGGATATATAGATACATATATGTTAGTGTGTGTATATGTGTGCGTCTACGTACAATTATGTCTAAAATTAAGTGTGTGTGTCTCTGTGTCTATGTGTCTGCTAACTGTATGCACCCCACCTCCCTCACACACACACACACACATCCGCGCAATGAGGCCACAGGTGCGCATTCCGTCGATGGCAGGGGATCAGGGAGCCGATGCTCTTTTGTTTAATGTTGTAACTCACGTCCGCTTGGCGGTGACTTGCACTTTATTGGTGTAAAACGGATGGAGGAATTGTGACCCGCGACAGAGAGGCCGGAAAAGGTACACTTAAATTCAAATTCGATTTATGGTATGCGATGGGAAATATTCAGTGTTGACACAGAGCACATATCTCTTACGTGAAAACATTCAGGTCTCTGTCTCTCTGGCTCTCTTTCTGTCTGTCTGTCTGTCTGTCTGCCTTTCTGTCTGTCTGTCTTTCTGTCTCTCTCTCTCTTTCTCTAACCCCCTCTCTCTCTCTCTCTCTCTCTCTATCTCTATCTCTCTCTTTCTCTCTCTTTCTTTCTCTTCTTTGTCTGTCTCCCTCTTTCTCTCTCTCTCTCTCTTCTTTGTCTGTCTCCCTCTTTCTCTCCCTATCACCCTCCCTTCCTTCCTTCCACCCTTTCTCCCTCCCTCCCTCCATTCGGACCCCTCCCCTCTCTCTCTTCTTTGTTTGTGTCCCTGCCTCCCTCCATCCATTCACCCCCCCTCTCTCTCATTCTCTCTCTCTCTCTCTCTCTCTCTCTCTCTCTCTCTCTCTCTCTCTCTCCT
>NC_051399.1:37772937-37775437 GCF_015228065.2 Penaeus monodon
CTCCATCGGACATTCCAATCGACGGCAGACCCTCGGGCTCCGTGACTTCCAAAGCTGGCTGACAAATGAAGCAGAATCAGGTGGCGGGAGTCGCCGCTGACGGAAGAAGCGGCTCGGCCAGAATACTCTCGGTTCATCACCTTCGCCAGCTGGAATTTCCGGCTTGTACAAAGGCGAACTGCACCGCTCGCTAGGGATGCAAGGACAACCTGAGATGTAAGGGATGGAGAGGAGGAGAGGAGGGGGAGAATTGGAAGGATAAGGGGGTGAGGGATAGAGAACAAGGGGAGAAAGGGAGGAGGATGTAGGAGGAAGATAATCAGAGAAAGGGAGGAGGAGGATAGACAGAGGGGGAAGGAGGTAGAAGAATAGTTAGGTGAGAAGACAGGGATAGGAGGTTAGATGCAAAGGATCAGATGCCTGAGGGAATTTCGGGAGGGGTGGGAAGGGTGGGAGTTAACACGTTGTATAGTGCCATGTTACAGTGTTATGGGAGTGTGTGGTTACTCGGGTCTAGGTAAATAAGGTCAGGGTAATTTTGACTAGTTTCAGAGAGCTTGTGATTTAGAAATGGTCTAATCTACTTACTAATTTTAAGTTTGTCTGGTTTACATTCACTCTCTTGATGTACAAGGATTACTATTTATCTTTATCTTTATCATCATCTTTATATTGTTGCTTTGTTGTCATTATTATCATTTTGTTATTGTTGTTCTAATATAACTATATGTGTAACATATCAAAATCTTTAGAATCTATTAATACTACTATTACTTTTATTGTTATTTATACTATTATCAATAGTAATAGCATTAATAGCATTACTACCATTGCTATTAATACACTTATAATTGCTGATATTTGAAATTAAGAAGTATATAATATAACATGACGTTAAACTACGAAAATAAAAACCAGTCACCAATAAATGAGAAACAATTGTATGAATAAAAATCGGATCTGGATTACAAAGTGATTATGCAAAGAAGCTTCCGATGTCATTCTAAAAAAAAAGCTTACACATTAAGAGGTTTATAAACAACAAAAACATTTTGACGAAGCATAAAAAGTTTTAAATACTTTGTACAGCACATTTATTTGTCCTCTTCCTTTTTTCTCAGCTTCCCTCTCTCTCCTTCTCTTTCTCTCAATCTCTCTCTCTCCCTCTTTCTTTCTCTCTCTCTCTCTCTCTCTCTCTCTCTCTCTCTCTCTCTCCCTCCCCCTCTCTCTTTCTTTCTCTCTCTCACCTCTTCTTTTTTTAAATACTAAATCGATTAGCAGCTGCCGGAAACATGACTTCCCAGATCAACAGTCCGTGAACGACTCCTGAATGAATTATATTTGGGACGACAATAGCTTGTACTGATTGGATAAAAACAAAGAAAAAAATACGTTCTCTCTTATTTCAACTTGTAAGAACAGTATGATTTCTTATTTTTATGACGTAGTCAGTAACTATACATCTGCAATCGAAATTGTCTATGTGGCTTAAAAAAAAAAAAAAAAAAAAAAGATTAACCCAAATATTGGTACACCGTGACCAAAATCGAGCTTTAATCTATACTATTATGCTATATTTTCTGATGCCAGATATGAATACAATCTATTTTTTTTTAATTTTTTACTTTCATTGAATTCCTTGATTTTTTCCTACTTTTTTCACTGATTTATTTTCTTATTTTTTCTCTCCTTTTTCCGTCAGAGTCCGGGGAAGGGAATATAGGTATCTGATCTAAGATTGCTTGCACAATTACAGTCAAAATTATTGTTCCATGACTGAAGGTTGGATGCCCTTGTATGCAGACGTGAGGGTCTATACTAAAATGCTTTGACTTTTTATATGTCCTCATACCGTCGTCATTATCACCATCAATCCACCATCATCATCATCATTACTACAATTATTGCCATTTTACCACTGCCATTATCACTATCATCACTATTATAATTAATTTATACCTACGCATTCACAGTTATTCTAGATAGAGAACTGGAGGTTATGGTTAAGACATGTAAACAACCGACCACTAGTCACTACACATGCAAAGAAGACAAAGGACGAAAAGATATCAATAAATAAGGCAATAACCAATACCAAATAAGAATAAAAGAAAAGAAAAGAAAAAAGATACGCAAAATCTAAGACAATAACCCCCCACCCCCCAAAAAAAAGAAAACAAAAAGAAAAGATAACGGAAATGTTGCGGCGAAGTTGAGAACTCTTAGGGGGAAATGACATAGTAAATTCATGTGAGTGAAATTAAAGTCTGTAATCCTGTTTCCAAGAGAGGGGTGGGAGTGAAGTAAAAGTAGTAGGAGTTGAAGTAGTAGCCGCAACAACAGCAGTTGTAGTAGTAGTAGTACTAGTAGTAGTAGTAATGGTGGTGGTGGTGGTATTGGTGGTAGTAGTAGTAGTAGTAGTAGTAGTAGTAGTAGTAGTAATAGTAGTAGTAGTAGTAGTAGTAGTGGTAACAATAATAGTAATAGTAATAGTAATAGT
>NC_051399.1:37795437-37797937 GCF_015228065.2 Penaeus monodon
TGACTTGGGCTGGCTTGGCCACCCAGTGGCTAGGCAGGCAATCGAGGTGAAGTTCCTTGCCCAAGGGAAACAACGCGCCGGCCGGTGACTCGAACCCTCGAACTCAGATTGCCGACGTGACTGCCTTGAGTCCGACGCTCTAACCATTCGGCCACCGCGGCCCCATATATTTATATATATACATATATATATATATATATATATATATATATATATCATATATATGTAGTATATATATATATATATATATATATATATATATATATATATATATATATATATATATATATCTTATATATGTAGTATATATATATATATATATATATATATATATATATATATATATATATATATATATATATATGTGTGTGTGTGTGTGTGTGTGTGTGTGTGTGTGTGTGTGTGTGTGTGTGTATGTATACACACACACACACACACACACACACACACACACACACACACACACACACACACACACACACATATATATATATATATATATATATATATATATATATATATATATATATATATATATATATATATATATATATATATATATATAACACCAAAATGCTCTTCGAATATCAAAGGTGAAGAAATAAAGAATGCAGAGAAATTCACATACTTGGGTAGTTTGATAACATCAGATGGAAGAAGTGTAACTAAAATAGAGAAAATAATTGGTATGGCAAAGGAAGTTTTCAACAAGATGAGTACTGTCTTTAAGAACAGACAGTTGAAGGTAAAAAACAAAGTTAGAGTGTTAGAATGTTACGTGTGGTCAGTTTTGCTTTATGGGTGTGATGCTTGGACAGTCAATGAAAATATGAAAGAAAGATTAAAATCAGTAGAAATGTGGTTCCTCAGAAGAATGCTCAGGATTTCATGGACAGAAAGAGTTACTAATGAAGAAGTTTTAAGAAGAGCAGGAGTTAAAAGAACCTTGATGAAAGTTATCAGGAAAAGACAGATGCAATTTTTAGGACACGTAATGAAATGTGAAGGATTGGAAAACTTAGTGTTAACAAGAAAGATAGAAGGGAAGAGAAACAGGGGTAGACAAAGGCAGAGGTTCATCACCAGCTTGAACAAAGATCTCAATATGGGCAGAAGTGACTTAGAAATGCTAAAGTTGTCAACAGACAGAACGGGATGGAAAACCATGATCACCATGAAAGGATAAGGCACTTAAAGAAGAAGAATATATATATATATATATATATATATATATATATATATATATATATATATATATATATATATATATATGTAATTACATGTGTGTGCGTGTGTACACACAACACACACACACACACACACACACACACACCACACACACCACACCATCATGCAAACGGCAATAAGAGTCTGACATTCATGATGCATACCCATTATGCATTTAAAACTCTTACTAATACGCATAGTTAACGTTATCTACTGATAAGCAGATTATGACCTCCGAAATCCTATATAAAACCCGCGCTGCCGCACGAGCTCATGATCAGGAACTCACTCGCCAAAGGAAATTCAATGTCTCAAGGCGGTAGTTCACTACATTGTGTATTTTTAGAGGGAGAAGACAGAGGGAAAATGCTGCTTTGCTCAGGTGTTCTCGCTGTTACGTGGACTGTATATGCGAAGAGAGGGCATTAAACACAAATAATTGGAGATACCTGACTGCTTTTCTTTACATAGATTAATTTTCTCTCAGTCTTGAACAGGGAAGACGTCATCTCGATCTTCCAAACAGGAAAGCTTTCTCTTCACATATCTAAATTTCAGGTTGTTTTATATGCAAGATGTGCTATGTAGGGCACCATAATTCATGTAACAGTATGTACATACACACACACACACACACACACACACACACACACACACACACACACACACACACACACACACACACACACACTATATATATATATATATATATATATATATATATATATATATATATATATATATTTATATCTTCTTCTTTTAACGGTAGGTTCATGTCTGAGCCGCCGTGGTCACAGCATGATACATAATTGTAGTTTTCATGTTGTGATGCTCTTGGAGTGAGTACGTGGTAGGGTCCCCAGTTCCTTTCCATGGAGAGTGCCGGTGTTATCTTTTAGGTAATCATTCTGGCTTGGGACCAGCACTGACTTGGGCTGGCTTGGCCACTCAGTGGCCAGGTAGGCAATCAAGGTGAAGTTCCTTGCCCAAGGAACAACGCGCCGGTCGGTGATTCGAACCCTCGAACTCAGGTTGCCGTCATGACAGTGTTGAGTTCGACGCTCTAACCATTCGGCCACCGCGGCCTTTGACGATCATGGGCTTCCATGATTTTTCTGGCAATTTAGAGCGGTGGCTTGCCATTGCCTTCCGCCCGGTGTTTTTTTTTTTTTTTTTTTATCGAGTCACCATCTCTATTTACCCGGCACTGACTTGGGCTGGCTTGGCCACCCAGTGGCTAGGCAGGCAATCGAGGTGAAGTTCCTTGCCCAAG
>NC_051399.1:37807937-37820437 GCF_015228065.2 Penaeus monodon
ATGTGTGCGTTTACACTGATTGATTGTATGCTTATTTACATTATTTACAATAGGCTTATCTACGTCAATCCCGCTTTACACACTAATCTATATGATTCATAAAGTTACGTAGTTATTTACATTAAGCGTTTTGTTACAATGCTACGCATTTATCTAGTGTAAGTATAATATTACTCAGTTATCGTTATAATCTACAGATAATTTCGAGATTATACACTTTTCTATACTAATTGCAATGCCACACACTTATCTGCAATAAAAAGATTATTACCCCCTTCACTGTAGCAATCGCACTCCTTCCTGTACGTTAAATGCAACGTACACACTTACACTAATTACAACGTTGTAAACTTGAGTAAAGTAATCATAACATTGCATCCTTTCACTCACTCATTTACGTTAATAACAACGCTACATGCTTATAAACTCTAAACACTCATCTACACTAATCCCAATACTAAAACACTTTTCTACATTGACGCGCCTGGACACACATTCTTTACGAATTGAATCGAATCGGTTCGCCTGGCGTAAACGCAGCCTAATCCCAACACACTCATTCACATTAATTCCACTCGTCCTTCCACAGAGAAGAAGCGGACCCCAACCTGGAGAGCCTGGCTGAAGCGACGGGAGGCAAGACCTTTACCGTTATCGATGCTGATGACGGAGGCATGCTCGATGACGCCTTCCTGGGGGCTCTCACGTACCAGCCGGGAGAAAAGCTCACTGATACGAAAGTGCTGGTACGACTGGTGTTGCTATTTCATTTTTCTTTCTCTCTCTTTCTTTTCTTCCTTTTATTTTTTCCCTTTCTGTCTCGTCTTCTTCTTCTTCTTTTTTGTTTGTTTCTATGTAGGTTGTTCTAGTCTAAGAGTGTTAGGTTTAGGGAGGTCGTGACAGGAGAAGTCAGGTCTAAGGGGTTTCAGTTCCTAGGTGGTCGTTCCTAGGGAAAATCAGCTCTTGGTGGTTGTTATAGAAAAGGTTATTCCGGGTGGTCGTTTTAGGGGAAGTTAGTTCCAGGAGTTCGTTTTAGGGAAGGTTAGTTTCGAGCGGTCGTTTCTGGGGAAAGTTAGTTCTTGGTAATCGTTTTTGGAAAGTTTATTCCAGGTGGTTCGTTTTAGGGAAAGTTAGTCCCTGGAGGTAATTTTCGGTAATGTCAGCTATTCCAGGTATTCAATTGTGAGTGGTCATTCAAGGTACAATAATTCAGGTATGCTATTCTAGCTGGTCATTTTAAACTAGTCATTCTAGGCCATTCTTATAGATTGACATTTTAGTTTAGTAACTCATTTCTTGTGGATTTTCTAGGCAAGTCACCCTACACAGACTTTTCAGATAAGTCATTCTAGTTAGTCTGCTTTTTTTGTCTTTGGAAAGTAGATGTCATATTTTCACTGTCACAAAGAATTGTATTAATTCATGATATAACCACCGTCATTATCACCACTATGACCATCCCCATCCTCATCACGACCACCACACTACCATTTTCATCATCATCATCACCTTACCATCGCCACCACCACCACCAACTTATATCTTTACCTATTTACCCATATCTTTACTTATTACCAGATCTACGAATACGAATACGAAGGGAAGCTAACGCAGCTCAACGAAACCTTCTTCGTGGACGCTTCCGTCGGCCGCGACCTGGAGTTCCGCCTCGACACCAACGACGTCAGTTACATCACATCGGACCCCGTCCTCGTTCGACCCAACGGCACCGAGATCGGCGTGATGAGCTTCGACAGCAAGATCAACATGTGGATCATAAGCGTGCCGCTGGCGGAGGTCGGTCTTTGATATTGCACACGATTTATGCTTACATACCTGTCTATCTATCTATCTACATGTACATATACTATACACACGCTCACACACACACACACGCATATAAATAAATCAATAAACAAATAAACAAATATATATATATATATATATATATATATATATATATATATATATATATATATATATATATATCATTGTCAAGTTTAGCCTGTGGAATATTGGTGTGTTCCTCTAGTAACAATGATAACGAAGTAGTAGAGGAGAATATAATATCAGCATAAAAGTTGCATTATTATTTCTTAAACCTTTTTTTATAGAAAACTACAAAAAATAGAGACAACTCAAAATGAAACGCAAAAAGACAACATAAAGGATAGATAGATAGACAGAGAGTGAGAGAGAGAGAGAAAGAGAAAGAGAAAGAGAAAGAGAATGAGAAAGAGATCGAGAGATAAGCTAAAATGCCCTTCGTTACCTCGCCCACAGGAAGGAGAATGGGCGTGGAGAGCAGGCTTGTCGGGGAGCAACAACAAGTACGTCCGCGCGGGGGTGACAGCGAAGGCGAGAGACCCGGAGACAATGCCCATCTACACTCGATCCTGGGTGAGTTAGATCATAGCATCATTACGGTCGATGTTATTATATCAGAGTGTTAGCTCTTGTATCACTGAGTTCATTTATTTACCCCTTGGTATATTTAACCACATGCTTAAACACAGTGTACTTATTTGTATCATGTACTAATGTTGCTATATTTTTGAGAAAGATAAGATTAAAGAAAACCTTTTTTTGTCTAGCTGAGTGCCACGGAGGATGTGAACGCTGCTGTTAATCCCATCATTGTTTATGCCGAAGTGAAGCAGGGCAATAACCCGGTTGTCGGTGCTCGCGTGAGGTAAGTGGGAAGGAAATTCAAGAGGTGATTCTGTAGATATTTCACGAAAACAACAGGCTTCAATAACAACAAAAACGCTGTACGTGAGTTGATTTATTTGAGTTAGTCAAATTCGAGATATAATGCGTTTTTTGGACTTATATAAATTAGAATAAATGCTTTTTTATCACTAAAAAGATCACAGAACATGTTCACATATACACATAGGTCCCTCCGCCAGATGTGTGATTAATGTTTCCATGTCACGTAAAAGTAATGAGGATGCAAAACTGAAACTATTCATTCTCACTCATAGCTTTTCTCTACATTCTCCACGATGCAATTTGTTGTTGAGCCCAACCTCCATCATTCACCATGAATTCTGCTGCTGATCCCTCTTCCTTCACCAACACAGGGCGTCCGTAACACAACCCTACACAACTGCAGAGGCCGTCGAACTGGACCTCCTGGACAATGGTCAAGCTGCTGATACCCAGGCAGGCGATGGCGTTTACTCACGGTACCTCACTGTTTACTCAACCACAGGGAGGTATGCGGTCAAGGCACAGGTATGTTGGGCTAGTTTTCTAAAGTTCTTTATGTGGCCTTCATACATATGGAGAGGCAGTGCCATTTGGCTTCAATTTGGCTTTATGGGAACCTTTCGTGACCATGTGTAATAAGTACTCAATGCGTACATGTTATATCTGGCCTCAGGAACTACCTGCACTTATCTATTTATGTTATTGTGTAGTTATGATGGTCAGTTATGCTAAAAATATTCTCCAATCGTTATCGCTTTATTTTTTCGTATTCAGTAGTAATGAAGATCCATCTTTGTACGAGGAATAATGAAAATGATGATAGTGATTATAGCGAAAAGAATAATAATAACAACAATGATAATAACAACAATTATAACAACAACAATAACAACAATAATAATAGCAACAACAACATCAACAAAAATAAGACAAACTCCCCCCCTCGCATCAGTAAACAGTGTCCTCCTCCAGGTGTGGGACGACGGCAGCGCCTTCGTCAACAACGGCTTCACGACCTCACGCGGGCGGCATCCACGCTCGCTCCCGGCTTTTCCTCTGGGTCAGTGTTCACCTCCCTTATGGCTGCGCTGTTAAGGGCAGTAGGATTCGGATGAAAACGTACTTATGACTGTAACGTTGGGTGGAGAAAGACGGAAAGGGGGGGGGGAGTAAGCGGTAAGAGGATGCAGAAAAAAAATATATATACATATATATATATATATATATATATATATATATATATATATATATATATATATATATATATATGTGTGTGTGTGTGTGTGTGTGTGTGTGTGTGTGTGTGTGTGTGTGTGTGTGTGTGTGTTGTGTGTGTGTGTGTGTTGTGTGTGTGTGTGTGTGTGAGAGCGCGCGCGTGTGTAATAATTCAAAATCCTATATTAAGTTTTTCATCTGTTTGCCTTATTAGACACGCCGACTTACTGCTGCGGAAGCGTTGTGCCGGTGAACCCCGAGTTGGCCACGCCCACGGGGAACTTCAGCCGATCAGCCAGTGGCGGCTCCTTCAGGGTAAGAGCAACTTCCTTCAGAATAATAACTGTCGGAAAAGATAGAAATGTGTAGAAAACAGATGACTGATTCCACACTTTCAGGCGACAGCGGTGCCATCAGGTGACGTTTTACCGCCGTCGCGCGTGACTGACCTGCAGAGCGAAGTGAAATCACCCATTCTCACTCTCACGTGGACTGCTACAGGGGACGACTACGATTCCGGCATAGGTCAGTATTGAGCAGAACTGATATTATGGTAAACCCTTCTCTCTCTTGCTTATATCTGTATGTAAGAGAGAGAAGGTTCTTGCGGTCTTATTCTCTCTAACTTGCAATGAAACTAGACTAAGACAGCGTGGCAGATATAAACAACAAACCTTTCGTCTCTTAAACCACCAAAAAGCACCACAGGCGAATCTCTGCGGTTTTAGATCTAAGATATAGTAAAATCAAATCAAGATACCATGAAACTACAATTTTAGACAGGAGTCAAAAAGTCCTCAATTCATGAACCAGGAAACACACACACACACACACACACACACACACACACACACACACACACACACACACACACACACACACACACACACACACACACACACACACACACACACACACACACACACACAAGCCAGTCACATCGAGTAACAAAGGAGTTTCTCTCCGCCAGTGTCTGGGTACGAGATTCGCCTCAGCGCCAACCGAAGCCAGCTCCTCGAGGACACCTTCGACAGCGCCGAGAACGAGACCCTTCTGCTGTCCCTCGAGGAATCTATGACCAAGCCGGAGTTGCTCCTTGAAGCCGGAGAGAAGGTGGAGCTTAACTTCACGATCGGAGATAAGATGGAGATGGATAAGTTTTATTTCGTGGCGCTCAGGGCTGTGGACGACGGGGGTAGCATGAGGTGAGTATCTGGCAGTCCATTTAATGTGGAAGAATAAGGCAGAGTTCCGAATTTTCCGTCTCAATAAATGCATCTAGATCAACAAAGATTGTTTTGTTGATATTACTGATATTATCATTGCTCTCAGAATCGTCATCTGTGACATTATCATTGTCACAATTGTTGTTATTAACATCAATATTACCATCATTATCATGAAAACATGTGTCCATCTTCATCACCATCACGACATCAACATCACCAGCCTCCTCTTGTCTCACGATCTCTCCCCCCTCGCGCCCTCCCACAGCCTCGTCTCGAACCTCGCAGCCGCCGTGTCTAGTAGTCCCCCTTCAGAATCTGAAGGTCTGGAAGGCTGGGCTATCGCTCTCATCGTCATCGGCTGCCTGGTGGCTGTGGCGGCCATCGTCGGAGGGGTGTTCTATGCCAAGAAGAAGGATTGGTTCTAATATATGTGGATATTTCTAGTGGGAAGTAACAAGGGGTTTTGGAAAATCTCGGTTAAGGAAATCGGTTGCGAATCGGTTTTGTTTGGTTGTTGAATGATTCGAGACAATGCTGCAAACGTGTATACGCATCTTATTCAAGAACATTGCGTTCCATATTTGAAAATTACCCGTTTGTATTACAAAAATACCACATCATTGCTCTTTGTAATAATATAAATTCCTAAAAAATAAAGTTTGCTTACACACAGTTACACAATATATATGAGAAATAATTAGAAAAAGTATATATATATATATATATATATATATATATATATATATATATATATATATATATATATATATATATATATATATACATATATGGGATTAACTATGGCAGAAAAAACATTCACAGAAAAGAGACAGAAATGTATGAGATACCAACTCGATTAATGAACTTGATCTCCCTCTAAGACAATGACTTCCTTATCCCAACTGAAGGATGAAATAAACAAATAAACAAACAGAATCTGCAGTCTCATTCTTGCATTAACAATCCATTAAAGGGGATTCTTGGTGGAGAACCGCTGTGCACAAGATTAAATGGACTGGAATCTCTCTTGGCGCAATCTTTCGTAGAGGCTGAGGGAAAAAACTATACATTTTCTTTATCATTAGCGTCGGTACTATTAAAATTATTGTTATTATTATTATGATTTAATATATCGTTATTTTTATTATGATCATTATTTTTGTTATCATTATCATTATTACTATTATCATTATTATTATAAATGCTATTATTATTGTTATTACTGTCACTTTTCATTATCATCGTTATTATTATCATCATGATTATTTTGTTACTATAAATATCATTGTTATTATCTATTATTGTTAATATTAAAATTCTTATTATCATTGTTATCACTGTTATTATCAATATTATTATAATAATTATTATAACTATATATATCAGCATTATCACAATCCTTATCACTTGTTATTATCATTATCATTACCATTATAATCTTTATCATTATAATTCTCATCCTCAGTCTCATTATTATTTTCATTATCATTATCATTGTTATCATCATTATTATCATTACTGTAACGAACACGTATCTACAAATACACACAAACATATGTACACACACACACACACACACACACACACACACACACACACACACACACACACACACACACACACACACACACACACACACACACACACCACACGCTCCTCTAGCTTCATCGTCTCATACTCTTCTTAGTAAAGCTTTTAGACGATGTCAATGCATTCTGCATATAGCTATTATTTCCATATATTCAGATACTGTTAAATATCATTGTGATGTCATTACATGAGTTTAATTACTATTGAATTTATTTCTTCTGTTCACACAATTTCTCTAGGATTCGATTTTCATTATTGTCTTCCAAATGTATTTTATATACTGCCAATTCATCCAGTAACCTCGATAATCACTTTATATTACTGATACACACTGCCACACATGCTTTCAGTTCAACATTTTTCACAACTGCTCTTAACATAAACACAAACAAAAACAGTATTCACGTGGCCAAGATCCTTCCGCTGAAAATTATAAAAACTGTTGCATCTCAGCTAAATCCAGTGTTCCCTCAGAAAGGACCTTTGCACGCTTGAACAACCCTGTTCATTCCATAAACAAAGTTCTTAAACACAGCTTTGACTGACCACTCTGTGCCTTGACGAAGTTACGGAATCTCTCTGCTGTTACAATTATTCTTACTATTATCAATATTATTATTATCATTAATAGTAATAATGGTAATACTACTACTACTACTACTACTACTACTACTAATGATAATAATAATAGTAATAACAATAATAATAATAATAACACTAATGATGATGATAATAATAATAATAATAATAATAATAATAATAATGATAATAATAATAATAATAATAATAATAATAATGAAAATAATGATAATGATAATAATGATAATAATGATAATAAAGATAATAATGATAATAATAATAACAATGATAATAACAATAATACCACAAAAAGGGTAAGAAAGAGAAACAGCCAGAAAGGAAGAAGGAAGGAGAGCAAAGAAAGAGAGTAGAGAGAGAGAAAGGGGAAAAGTCGCGACGAAGAACCTAAAATAACGATAGAATTTGAGAAAAATCGTATTGAGAAGAAAAAAATTCCACAGAAAACGTGAAGTGAACTTGGGGGGGGGGGAATCCGAGAAAGCTTAATTAAGGGAATGAAACAGAGAGAAACGGGTGAAACGAAGAGATATTGGTTGATGCAGAGCGAAGCATAGAGGGATGGATACAGACACTGAAAGGAACCGCCATAATTTGCTTAGGTGGGATTATATCATGATAATAAGAATTCTGATAATGGTAATAATAACAGTAATGATAATAATAATAATAATAATAATAATAATAATAATAATAATAATAATAATAATAAATAATAATAATAATAATAATAATAATAATAATAATAACAATAATAATAATAATAATAATGATAAAATAGTAATGATGATAATAATAATGATATTAATAACAATGATAATAATGATAATAATAATAATGCAATAAAGTGATAATAAAAATATTAATAAATAAACTCCCCGAGGCCATGAAATACCGGTTGTCGTCCAGCGGGGGCAAGTCTATCCCATGGGTAGTGGGGGGACTCTTACCCTTGGTTGGCAACCCCCCTAGAGTTGGTGAACTCGATAAAAACACTGGTGGTTGTGGCACCTTATCACCACTGTCTTCAATTATGAGTCTTTTGGAAAATCTAAATAATTGAAATAATGGCGTGAATGGTGCTGGAGGAAATAATGCTGAAGGTGCCACGTCTGGCACGTGTCCAGAGGGTGATCAGCACTAAGGAAATGAATGTAGCTGTCATAGAGTGCTATTTTTTGAGTGAGCCTGTCGGTGAAAATGGTAAGCTCTTTGGGGGGCATAGGAGGAGGATGCAAAATAGCTGGAAGGAAAAACAATATGACTGAACAGAGACTGTGTGACCAGGTTCGAGTGAAACGTAAACATGAATGGTTAACAGCATGATAACTTGAAAAGATCAGGGAAAGAGATATGAGTGTGGATAATGAAGGGGTTGAATGTCCATTGTGTGTCTATGGGGATACGGTGCTAGAAAAGATTGATGCTGGCTACACCATCGATATGTCGTTTTTATATGATGAGCAATTTTCTTTTCTTTTCTTGCACGCTCCTAATCTTTTCACATCCTTTTCTTCTCTTTCTCTTCGCACCTCCCCCTCGCACGATTCGTGTGCCAACGTTTTTAGCAGCCTCTAACCCTCTTCTTCAACGACAACCTCATGTCGTTTTTAACGCCTGCTCCAAAATCACGGGCGGCCGGCTTAAATAATTTTGTGGTGAATGAGGCGCTTTCCCACAATGCCAAAAAAAAAGAAAATAAACCGCCTCCTTATCTGTAATGATCGTAGGTTCTGTATATATGTTAATATCGTCCAAGGCGCCTCTGTTTGCCTTAGTATGTATTTCCGACCTATAAAACAGAAACATAAATTCTTCTGTTGTAAGAAGGATAAAGCGAGTGCGAACATACAAATTGCGATAGTTAAGATAATGAACAAGTCGAATCAACTCCTAGGGCAATGCTCGGTAGATATTATCGCAACTGGTACTCAAAGATTCAACAAAGTTCGTTGCCGCGTCACTACCTCTATACACGCGGCTGTCAATTATTTCTTCTGAACGATTTATTATTAAAGAACAATATGAGGCTGCTTTGTGTTTAGTCGTTGCCATGTCGTGCACGCCTGACGCCTCCACACGAGCCTGGAAATCATAAAAAAACAAAAACACGAAGGACTATACGATTTTGCCCAATTCTTAAACGCCATTTGACTCCCGGGAGTTGGGTATTTGATTGTCTGAGGGATTGAACACCCGCTCCTGTGATTTTCAGCGATCTTCTGCGTTGGAAATGCTGTGAGGCAAGTGCGATAAAAATTATTATATGTATATCTCCCTCTTCCCGAGAATGTGTTAATGAATTGATAAAAAAAATTATATGAGTGCAGAATGTTAGTTGTTTAATAACAAAAGATGGACTACGTCTCTACGTTTCTTATCGGATTTTCCTCTGCGCACTCATGAAATGTAATACTTCTTGTCGTTGTTTGCCACACCTTTTTTACAGGGTGTTTACAAATATACTACTGCTATTTTTATTTACCAACTTGCTCAGATAAGCCCATGTTACTGGCAGTTTCTTGTGTTGACATGTGATGTTTTTTTCTTCTGTTTACTGTACCCAGTCTTCATACTTTGTCCCATGCCAGACACTTGATAACACACTCTACATTAGATTTCCACGCAGCGCGCGCTGCTCGAATAAGGCACATATTCCCCTGTAGCTTTGTGGCATGATACGGCGACCGACGTATTTTTGATGATCAATAATTTTCTCGAAAGCAAACCAGCTTCCTTCTTCGGTGGTCAGTTCATCAACTCTTGCCGCCGCCTCCTTGCCCCACCAAAGATAATAAATTCACAATCAGAATCACTACCAAGAATATGACTACTAAGGGTCATACCCGTCTGCACATAGAGAACTTCGCCTCTGTCAAACTCTGTTTTGCGTAGGAATAATTTAAAGCTCGTGTGCGTTTTAAGGGCTTTCGGGGGCTCATCTAACTTATCTCTTAACTGCACTAATATATCTTTGAAATAATTTAGATATTGCATTAGATAAGCATAGGGGGGTGGGTTGCCTGAGCAGCTTCGGGAATAGTGAAATGCAGGGTCGCCCTATGTGCGGGGTTATGCCTTCATTATCTGCCATCTTCGACACCGACACTTTGGGGTTCACTGTCAGTTTTCAGTTTGTTTAGCCGATTCTGGTTTACCAATACTTACTCGTCTTTTGCTACGCCGGGGCGCTGACGGAGGGGCGGGGGTGCGAAGCCGAGACGGCCCGGGGCGAGGAGAGGGCGAGGGGGCGCGGGAAGGATTGTGGGAGCCGGACAGCAAGCGGGGGTTCCCCGTCCTCACTGCGATGGATTCCCTTAGAAAATTGTCCTGAACCGTCTGAAATGAATTCAAGATGAGGGCATTGGCATTATATCATATTTCTTTCTGCATCAACTATAGTTTGTGTTAACACGATGAATCTGGTTCTACCATACAGCGATTTTTTTTTACCTCAGCTATTGCCATTAACACAACATATTTCATATTTACCAAAATGAAAGAAAACATGAAGATGATTTATTGTTTGACATATCGACAGAGTTTTCAGTGCTTCCGGAAATATAGCGACCGCAAGCTATGCACTGTATCATATGTGTGCCCGCCTCCCCCCCCTCCCCCCCCAAAAAAAAAAAACAAAAAAAACAGGATGTGATTAAATTAATCATCAACAGTAATTGCGTATAATATTAAGAATAAGTGAATGAGAATATACACCAAATCTGACAAACGTTGATTAGCATATCACAATAAACTTAATATCATTTATGGTTAATGTGATCAATATTCTTAAATTGTCGATGTGTAATGGAATATATACACAAACGGAAGAGAGAGGTGGGTGGGATGCTTGAAATTTGAATGGAGGGGGGGGGGGGCATCATGGCACAACATGTTAGTGCATGTGGGCTGTTGGGGAGGGGGGGATTGCATCATGGCACATGGTGCATGTGGGCTGTTGGGGAGGGAGGCTGGATTTGAATGTAAGGGGGGTGGGGTTGAATTTGAATTGGGGGTCCCTCTATACACTACTTGTATATATATATATATATATATATATATATATATATATATATATATATATATATATATATATATATATATATATATATATATATATATATATATATATATATATATATGTGTGTGTGTGTGTGTGTGTGTGTGTGTGTGTGTGTGTGTGTGTGTGTGTGTGTGTGTGTATGTGTGTGTGTATGTGTATGTGTATGTGTATGTGTATGTGTATGTGTATGTGTATGTGTATGTGTATGTGTATGTGTATGTGTATGTATATGTGTATGTGTATGTGTATGTGTGTGTGTGTGTGTGTGTGTGTGTGTGTGTGTGTATGCGTATATATATATATATATATATATATATATATATATATATATATATATATATATATATATATATATATATATATATATAGCGAGAGAGAGAGAGAGAGAGAGAGAGAGAGAGAGAGAGAGAGAGAGAGAGAGAGAGAGATAAACACATATCTTTCTCTGTCTATCTATGGTATAGATATAGATGTATTGATATTTTTCGATTTATCTATCTAAGTGCGTGTGTCTATACACAGATACCATCGAAGACCGCCTGTGTAAAATTAGATAAAGAAGATAAGTATTATCAAATGACTCCTTATTATCTCTGACTCGGTATGCATCTTCTTGGAACTCCTCAGTCTCATCACCTGTAGAGTGGGTAAAGCTGCCTCTTATTTGTACAGATCTTGAGCGACGCCTTCAGCGGTTGTGAAAGGTCTGTGTAGGTCTGATTCACTTGTGAAGAGAGAGAGGGCCACAGTGGATATATATTTTCATTTGGCATCCTTCCAGTGTGCATTTGAGTGTGTTTATTTGTGTTGTAATTTGACGATTATTGTCGTTGTTATTATTACACTTACTATGGGGGTGAGTGGTAGGCCGCTGGTCTTCGTGTGGCAAAGTCCCAGGTCCGCGCCCGACCAGTCGACTTTATACCTGTAACTGACTCTCGCACCAGAGTCATGGTGGAAAGGAAATGCCCGCCTTTCCGCTTCATTCCGTGGCCTATTATGTGGCTTATCCCGTATTATGTTCATAGGACAGGATGGCACGGCACGAATCTCAACTTCTGTTATTACTAAAGTACTACTACATTTCCATA
>NC_051399.1:37825437-37830437 GCF_015228065.2 Penaeus monodon
TGGTAATGAGGTCAGTAATGATGATGAAGATGATAATTATGATAATAATAATGATAAAAAATAATAATTGTAATAATAGTAATAACAATAAAAGTCTCTGTACTGTGAAGTAACAGGCGACGTTAAACTGCAGAAATTCGTTTGGATGATTTCCAGTCCTAGACACAGAAATAATAATGTCTTAACAGCGCCTCCCCCAGCAGGAATCCTCCCGCCACTTCCTCCTCTCCGACGAAGTTCACGGTTCTGCGTCAGGAAGTCGTCAAGATCGCGCTCGTCCTCGACTACTCCTTCGGCATGAGTAACGCGCAGAGGATTCAGAAACTCCAGAGAGCCGTCAAGCGCTGGATCCTCTACGAAGCGCCGGATGGGATCTACCTGGGCATCATTAAGTTCTGGTCAGGGATTCATAGTTATGGGATGTGGTCCGTTCGTTCCGTTGCCTGTATATGTGTGTGTGTATGTTGGTCTGTCTCTCTTCCTCTTTCTCCTTGTTTGTTTGCTCTCTCTCTCTCTATCTGTCAATATATCTATATTTATATCTATATCTATATCTTATATCTATATTTTATTTCCCCTTTATCTTTATTTTTCGCATTTAGTTTCTTCCTTCACAAAATCTTAACGTGTCTCTGAATCGGGCATTAGGATGACGCAATATCTGCCATAAGGGTGACACGCACAGCCTTCTAACACTTCTCTCCGCTGACAGGGGGAGTGCGTTTCGATCTGCTCAGCTGACGGAGATCACAGGCCAGTCTCGCAGGAACCTCGCTAGTCACATAGACACTTTGCTCAACTCTGGGACTAGTATCGGTGCTGGTCTTCAGGTAGCTATTTATGATGTAAGTCTTTTTTTTTCTTTCTTTTTTATTTATTTATACATGCACACACACACACACACACACACACACACACACATATGCATATATATATATATATATATATATATATATATATATATATATATATATATATATATATATATACATATATATATACATATATATATACACATATATATATACACACATACACATACACCACAGTATGTGTGTGTGCGCGTGTGTGTGACACACAGAAGCATCTCTTGTTCAAGAAACAAGAAAGAAATTCATATTCCTCTCGTCGTAAAAGATGCCCACAACCCATAAAATAGCGGACAACAAATCCCAAAATTCTGAACAGCAGAGCGAAGCAAACACACTTTAGTACCATTTTCACCACTGCATTTTTTTTACAACATCCTTTCACTATTTCTTTCCAGGTTCTGAAGAATCAAAACAACCCCGTTATTCTTGTGGTTAGCGGAAGCCCTGAAAATGAGTATCCTTATATTGACGACATGCTCAGCAAAGTTGTTCAATCCGGAGTCAGAGTTGTCACAGTAGCACTAGGGTAAGATTTTCCAGTATTTTGTTTTTGTTGTTGTTGTTTTATCCATTTTCATATTCGTATCTCTTTCGAAAAAAAAAATGTTTTGGTTTATCTCTATGTTTTGATATTTTTCGGTTTCTGATTTTAGTTTTGTTTTCTGTCTTTGATTCTCTCTCTCTCGCTCTCCCTCTCTCTATATATATATATTTTTTTCTTTCTTTCTTTTTCCTTTTTTCTTTTCTTCTTCTCATTTTGCTTCATCGAGGTTGATTATTTGTCAATGATAAATAAAGATAAATAAATAAAGTCTGTCTTCAAGAACTATTAGTAATTAAAAAAAGGGTGAAGCTGGCAATTAACAAATGAACAGGCCCTCGATTTTGTCTTAATGCTATAATAACAATAACAATAACAATAACAATAACAATAACAATAACAATAACAACAATAATAATAATAATGATAATAATAATAATAATATTATTATTATCATTATTATTATTATTATTAAATAGAAGGAAATAAATAAATAAATTCAAGCAGAATGCAAAAATATCTAACAGAAGTAACCTTTTTCCTCGAATATCCCTGAATCCCAATCCTCTCCTGAAGAAACGAAGCCGAGATTAAGCTCCAGACCCTGGCATCGGCTACAGGAGGAAAGGCGTTCGCGGTTTCGGACGATGACGAAGGCGGGGCACTGGACGAGGCGCTGCTGGGGGCCTTGGCGTACCAGCCGGAGGGCAGTCTTAAGGACGTTCAAGTGAAGGTAGGAATAAAGTGCGATTGTGAAATATACTGCAATGTCCTGAAATACACTGCTGTTCATTTTCAGTACATTTCCCTTCGGTTAAGTAATGGTTTGTGGTGCATGTGTCCGGACATGGCTGATATAGATTTCCTTCTTTACTTGAGTAGGTGATTGTGGTTTCATTGGTTTCGTTATTAGTAAAGTGTGCCTCTCTATTGAAGATAAGAAACGAGTAATATTATCTTGAGATATCAGTGTTGCATCTAACTTGCATGCGTCAGTTCGTCACTAGTGTTGCATCAATTTATCTCCATCTTTTGCTGTAGCTTTGCCCCATTCTTATGTGGGGTTGCCATGACCAGGCTCTGGCAGAGATTTTCTTATGGTCGAACGCCCTTCCTGACGCCAACCCTCTCTATTTACCTGGGTTTGGTACCGGCACTGACATAAACCTGTTTATTCTCCCTCATGACTCCACTTCACAACTAGCTACACGGCTTTACTCGCCACGCCGAAAACGAAACAGTCACCGAATCCTTCACAGTCGACGCTTCAGTGGGCCGCAAGCTGGAGTTCCGGCTCGACACAGACAGGGCAGTCGCCTTCTCAGAGCGTCCGCACCTGATACGCCCCAGCGGCACTCGGATCAACGCAATATCCGCTGACGGTGTTCTGTGGGCCGTCTCTCTGCCGGTGGCCGAGGTAAGGAAGAAGTCGGAGGGAGGGAGGGAGGCGGAGGGAGTCTTTTTTAAATGTCTTTTTCTTATTGCCTTGAAGAGTGTTTGGTTGTGTTCTGGGTTTCATTTTGCTTCAGTTATATTTCTTTAGGTTTTCTGATTTTTCTCTTTTCATTTTCTTACGGGGGGGGGGGGGGAGGATTCATTCCACCTTTCTTCTTTTTCCTGATTTTAGTGTGTCTCTTACGTTTTGACTTTTAGTATTTTCTTTGTTCTTATTATTATCGTATAGAGACGCTGAAGAATAAAGAAGTGGAGTGCTGTGTCCTAAGTAGAAAGAGAGAGAGAGAGAGAGAGAGAGAGAGAGAGAGAGAGAGAGAGAGAGAGAGAGAGAGAGAGAGAGAGAGAGAGAGAGAGAGAGAGAAAGAGAGAGAGATGGGGGGAAGGGGAGGGGGGATTCAGAAAAAACAGCAACAGACAAACGCACGACCATAGCTCTTTTTCCCGTAGGTTGGATCGTGGATCTGGAGTCTGACTTTGCCCGCCTCTGGAAACTGTTACATCCGTGTCAGTGTTACGGCCAAAGGAAGGGAACCAGAAATATTACCCATCCTCTCTCGTGCTTGGGTAAGTAAAGGGTTCATTAAAAGTTTTTTTTTATTCGTGATGGGTAATTTTGAAAGTACGTCTGGGTCCAAATGAAGAATTATTCAGGCTAAGAGTATTTGGGTAAGAAAAGGGTTTATTAAAAAAAAAATATTCGTGATAGGTAATTTTGAAAGTACGTCTGGGTCCAAATGAAGAATTATTCAGGCTAAGAGTATCTGGCAAAAGTTATATTTAAGTTATATTATTACTTACACCTTATCATACCATAAGCTTCTTCCACCATTTTCTAGTTGAGCGTAGGGCCGTATGGTGTGGACATCCCAAACAACCCTGTTATTGTGTACGCGGAAATTAAACAAGGAAACAACCCCGTCGTTGATGCCAGAGTCAGGTTAGGCTTGTTTGGTTTGTATGAAGTGCATTTGGTCCGAGACAGCAGACTGATGTGGCATTGCAGCGTTGAGGTGGTCCTTAAGAAGTAAAGGGCTTTGGGTTTGTTATTGATACTGGACTCTGTAAAGTATATTCAATATCAGTAAATGGAATAGCGCAGTGTGTATGCATTCAACCACGCGCGCAACAAACTCGCTCACTTTTACACGCACGCACGCACGCACGCACGCGCGCATGTGTGTGATCTGAACTAAGCGGGTTACAAAATAAAAAGAAAAAATATAACTGATATTTGTCAAATCAAGAAACACGAACCAACCAAAAATAATCCCTCACAGACCTTCTCATAACCCGGCAGAGCGACCGTCACGCAGCCAAGCGAAGACCTTGACGCAGTGGAGTTGGACCTTCTCGACAACGGCCAAGGCGCAGACACTCAGGCGGGAGATGGAGTCTATTCGCGATACTACACTGTGTACCCTGGCGCTGGCAGGTACTCCGTCGAGGTCCAGGTAAAGATTCGTTGAGACAAACCTTTGAATGGGAATGATTGGTTTCAGATAAGCTGGTGGCTTTTCAATGTCATATCTAGAGAGATAAAGTCACAATCCAGAAAATGTGTTTACAGAATGATGCGGAATGCAGTTACGAAAGCCTCCTCTTGTTTTATCTGTCAATTAATCTATTTTATATACCTTTTTTACTTACTATCTGCATCAATACGGTGGAGTGTTTTACTATTTATCTCCATCAAGGTGTGATATCCAAGTGTCTGTTATGTTTCATGTATTCTCGGGCAGTGTTCACTGTATAGTTGAAATATACATTGTGCATGCATTATATTATATCACAGATATGGAAAAGCTGTATAATGTTACATGAAGATAAAACTCTCACTCTCTGACTATTTTCCATTATAGATAAATATTTAAAAAATGTAGCCATTTCACGAGTTGGTGTTTAGAAACAATTGCGCTTAGCTTCATGGCATAATACTTCATAATGATAAGAAACATATATGTAGGTATATATATGTATAACCAGATGTAGGAATAGATATGTGGGTGCAAACATTCACAGAGTATAATATATATGCTGAACTTCCAGGTGTGGGGCGATGGTTACACCTTCGTCAACAATGGCTCTGAAAAGTCGAAACAACAATTTCTCAGTCAGTTATATACAGTAATTCT
>NC_051399.1:37850663-37869063 GCF_015228065.2 Penaeus monodon
AAATCTTCATAAACCCTGTAATCGAACAATGCCTTAATTTACAACCTACATCTACTCTTTTTCTTTAACTACCATGTAAGAGTCAAACCACGAGGAAGCACTCCTGGCCATTTCATCCATTGGTTCCTTCTCATCCCTTGGCGCGTTTCTCTCCTTGGCTCGTCCTCTTCCCCCCTCCGCCTCCTCTCTTCTCCAAAATTTTCCCTTCTTTCCTTCCTCCTTCCTTCATTTTTCCTTCCCCCTCGCCTTTTCCTTTCCCCCCCTCTCTCTTTTTCTCTCTCTCTTTCCCCTTCTCTTTTTCTTCTCTCTTCTTCTATCTCTCTCAACTCTCTCAACTCTCTTTCTCTCTCCTCTCCCTTCCTCTCTCCTTTTCCTTTCCACTCCTCTTCTTTCCCTCTCCTTTTCCTTTCCCACTCCTCTCTCTTCCTTCCTTTTCCTTCCGCTCGCTCTCTTTTCCCTCTCCCTCTCCTTTCCTTCCCCTTTCTCTTTCTTCTCTTTGTTTTTTCTTTCCTCTTGATACCGCTCTCCTTTAAAATCTTCCATACATTAAAATTACCTGTCATTTCCTCTCCTCCTCCCTAACCCTTCCACATCCCTTCGCTCCCCTACCCTTAACCCCCCATGATAAACAAAAATAAAAAAATGATAATGAAACTACAACACAGTAATAGTAATGATGAGAAGATACAACAACAACAACAAAACAACAATTTATAAAAATAGTAATAATGATAAAAATAATACTCATAACAATGATGATAATGATAAATAAAAATAATAATGATAAAAATAATAGGTATAAAATAATAATAATAATAATAATAATGATAATAAAATAATAAAATAATAAAAATTTGATAATATAATAGAAATAAAATAAGAACGATAATAGAAAGTAGATAAAAATAATAATAATAATAAAAATGTAATGATGTATAATAATATCAATCATAATAATAATAATAATTATTATTATTATTATTATGAGATTTTAAGCATTTCTGCACTGGCTGTTCTTATTGCCGTTTTTCTTCCTGTTAGGCGAGTCAAAATGACTAAAGGCTAACAGTTGTCCTTCTCCTTTAAAGTTCTAGCACTTTTCTCAGTATTCTTGCCCCCCCAATAAACAGTCTTCTGCAGTACTCCCAACCTCGGCCCAATGTCCATTTTTTCAATCCAACATTCAAGATCTTTTGTAACGCTTCCGAGGGCACCAATCACCACGGGAACAACTTTTGCACATCGCATTTCCCCAAAACCCTTTTTTTTATTTCCCTTTTCAGATCTTGGTACTTTTTCCCTTCTCTAATTCTTTTTTCTGCAATCCTCGTATCTGCAGGTACGGCAATATCAACTATCAGAGCCTCTTTCTTTCCTTATGAATTACTATAACATCTGGTCTTCTTCCCTGAATGACGTTATCACATTGTACATTGATATCCCACAGAATTTTCAGGGCCTCTTTCTCACAACACTCCTGGGGTGTGTTCATACCCTTATCTGAATGCTAAAGCCCATGTTTCCTAAAACAAACCCCATTTGACTTCTTTGCCACGTTATCGGGGACGTCTTTTTGTACTCTTTCTGGGCTAATTTCTCGCACTCTGAAACAATTTTCTGTATGCTTTCACCTCGTTTACCACACATTCTACACAGTGGACTGTCGTTGCCTCTTATCTATATAATGCTTCACGTAGTTGGCCCTTTTTGCTTGCTCTTGTGCAGCACATAGGAGTGCTTCCGTTTCAACCTTCAAATCACTCCTTGACAGCCATTCCCAAGTTTTAAAACCCTGTCTCCCTTATCTGGCATCTCTCTAACGAATTGCCCATGCATTGCCTTTCCTGTCCTTTTTTTGTTTGAGCTCTTCTGCCTTTTCCTTGAATTTCTTCTTACTCCATTGTTCCTCTGTCTGTATGGTTCCTGATGCACACCACCTCTTATCAACAACTCTTTGAGTTTGCCACATAAAACCTAAGCTTTTTTCTTCTCCTTTTACACTTTGGGTTCCACACTGATAAGGCCACGCCCTCCTTCCTTCTTTTCATATATAGTCTGTCTACATCACTTTTTGGGTGCATGGCACCATGCATTGTCAGGTTTTTCTTGTCTTTCTGTCGATACTTTTCAGTTCCTCTCTCTCCAGCTTATTATTCCTGCTCCATATCTGAATTTTGCTACTGCCCAGGTTTTAAATTGCAGTTACTTTGTTCTTCCATTCAATTTGGACTTTAAAATTTAAACCTCAGCCGTCGTTATAACTCCTTCATTGTTTTTCTCTTTCTTTTCATTCCCCTTCACCTTATCTAATTCCCACAATACCCAGATAAAATATCCTTCTTGTTCAGCTTCTTTTATTATCTCATCATTCGGTAATTCTATGCCCTCACATCTTACAATCTTCCCTCTTTTTAGGACTAAACCCACATTTCTTGTTTCCCAAAATTTCCATGCCTATATCGTACTAAAAAGGTGAGTAGTCTGTATTAGGAGTCTATCTGTTCTTCACTCTTGGAATATAGTTTTAAATCATCCATAAAGAGTAGGTGATTAAGTTTATACTCCTTTTTCCCCACTCATAGCATATATTTACCTTCTGAGAAATGACGATAATGGTATCATGCTCAAGACAAATAACAATGGTGACAAACTACCCCTTGGAATATCCCTCTTTTAACTCCACCTCGCCGAGTTCCTCTCCATTGGAATTTAAGGACATTTCCCACTGCACCATGCTCTTTGCAAAAACTCTCTCACGTTCCCAGCTATCCAACATTTCCATGCACTCCTAATCCAACTAGGGGGAACGAAGCATAAGCTTTCTTATAGTCTATCCACGCCATAGCCAGATTAGTGTGCCCTTTCCTGCAATCCTTCAGGATTGTTTTGTCAATCAATAATTGATCTTTTGTACCCCGACTCTTTCGCCTGAAACCCCTTTTTGGGTTCATCAGATAGTAGCTGTTCTCTGTCTAGGTAATCGTACATTTGATCAGCTATGATTCCTGTCATCAGTTTCCACATCAGTGGAAGGCATGTTATGGGCCTATAGTTCTCAACCGTATTCCCTTTCCTGGGATCCTTCTGGCCACAACACTGTCCTTTCCATGTGTTAACCATTTGGGAAGGGTATCCGTTCCCATCAAAATCTTATTTAGTTGATCAGCAATTCTGTCGTGCATTTTGGGTCAGGTTTTTGATCCAATATCCCGGGACACCATCTTTGCCTGGAGACTTCCAGTTTGGCTTTTTCTTAGCTTGTTTCTGACATTTTCAATACTTATAGTGAACCCCTTCTGTGTCTCCCTTTAAATTCATCCTTTAACTCAGACAGCCATTCTGCACCTTTGTTATGTTCCTTCTTCACTGTCCAAATATCACCCCAAACCTTCTACTCTCCTCAGCATCTGGTACCTCGTTTGTTCTAGCTTTGCCCCCATTCAATTCCTTGTAAAAAAATTCTGTCAACACTAAATGTTCGATTTTTGTCTGAACTGGTTAATCCTTTGATCGTATCTCTTAATTTTGCACTTTTGGGGCAATCATTCTTTGTTCAATTCTTCAACCACAATTTTAATACCTTTCTTATTCACCGATATTTCTCTTTCAGTCTCTGCAATTTTCATTTTTCTTGTGGCTGAGTTCACCTCTTAATTTCTCTCTAGTATGTTTACATCTTTTCCCTTTTTCTTTTGATATCATCTCCAAAGCGCGTTTCCACCCAAAGGGTCTTTCTTAGCTCTAATTCCATCTTCTTTAACCCTAGCTGTTTTGCAACCCATACAGTTGCTGCCCTTATCAATATTAGTTTCTGTGATGTTTTGGTTTCAATGTGGCGAATCACTTGAATTTACCTATTCATTCTCTCTTTAGTTTGTTCTTATCAACCTCTTTAAAGGATATTCCTTCTGCTGTTTTTTTTTCAACATGATTTTTCTTAGATTCTCACAATTACCCTTTGACTTTCAGACAAGATATTTCTAACACATCTCATCTTCGACAACAAAAAACCCCATTTTGCTGATCATTTTTCCTCCACATTTACATCACCACCCCAAATTTCCTCAACATCGCCATCCACAAAGTTTTTCGTTATCTATCTCCTCTCTACCATCCTCCTCATCTTATAGCTTCTCTTTCCTCTCCCTCTATAACACTTCTTTTTATCATTTCCAACTCAAGTTCTGAAAGCCCAACCGTTCTTCTGATGGCTCTGGCCTGGTCACATATACGTTGCTCAGTCAAATCAAACCCTCCTCTGTTCTCCATTCTCTGAACATTCTTTGCCTGTATCCTCTGTTAGGTTTCCATTTTCATCGAATGTTTACTTCTGTAAAAAAAATTCCCTAACTACTTTATTTACTTCTTATTCCACTTTGTTCTCACAGTAGTAGGATAACGACCGGTCTCCGCTGTCGAACCGGAGAACACCTGCCGAGCGAGGGACCTTCACATAAAGTTCCAGCCCCATTCACGCCGTTGTCTGGGTTATTTTGATTTGGCATTACACTCATAAAGAGGATTTGGTGATAAGGTGTCACAACCACAGTATTTTTATCGTGATACCATCACTAGGGGGGTTGCTATTCAAAGCTAAAGAGTCCCCCCACCCATGAGACGACTAGCCCCCCCCGGACGCCAACCCGGTACTTTATGGTCTCGGGGGAAATTTTTATTATATTATTATTATATTATTATTATTTTTATTATTATTATTATTTTTAATCATTATAATAATAATAATAATAATAATAATAATAAAGATAATGAATGATAATGATAATGATAATGATAATATAATGAATATAAAGATAATGTAAGATAATGTAATAATACAATTCCATCCATTTTGCTATTATCAATATAATCTAGGTTCCAAATCACGTGTTCTGGGTGTTTTGGGTCCTGCTTCCCGATTCAGTCCGCAAGATTGCATGTTAAGAATTTAGCAGCATCATTCTGTGAAGAAGATCGGTCTATAAATCTTCAGGAAGAACAGCAACTTACGGAAGGGATGAAATGTACAGTAAAAAGGACGTGTAAAAAGGACGTATATCTCAGTTCCGGAACATTATCAAAAGCGCGCAGATACACTTCCATCAATAGTATTCAGGCAAAAATGCATGCAATGATGTATGTGAAGTAGAGGACATCAAAGTACAATGCGCTAATTTGTACTGCATTTTTATGAAATTTCTGTAATTTTTCATGTAAAGTATATTCGGCCAAAAAAAATTTATTTGTGTAGTTACCCAGATTATTTATCAGTGAAAAGGAAGTGGTGGCCTACATGACAAGTTCGCGACAAGGTGTGAATTAATACAGGTCAATCTCAGGTCACACACCTTCCTCTCGTAACATACAATTTGTCAAGACTCATTATCGCTTTTACTCAATTGTTTTTTAACGATTTGCACTATACTTTCATTTGATCTGCGACTATTTCTCATTCTATATCGAATGTGAATGCGGTCAGAGAAGGGTTTACACTTTAGACTTAGACCCTTTGACTGCCCTAGATGCGGTATGATATCGACGTACAAACCAGGAAATGTTCATTGTTTTTTTCTTGTAAGAAGAGCCTATTGTCACTCCCATCTCGCTCCCAATTTTTGTTCTCTACATCAATGGAGTAATCTAATTCGCGTTTGATTTTTTGATACAGAAAAACTGTTATTTTACCTGTTGGTTAATGAAAGTATGACTACCTATTTCTGTGCGTCATCAATATATCAAGTATTTGACATCAAATATAGTAGACATTTTGATGTGTCTCTGTTTCGGATATAGATGAGTGTGATAAAGTTACTTTATCTGTAATATCATTCATAATTGTGTCTGCCATCACACACCGCAAAAATGGAAAACGCGATTTTCTTATCATATATGTTTTAAGGTGACTAGAATGCATGAAGTGTTATATTTTTCGACGTTATCTTTTTTTTTGTCTTGTACAAACTGGAAATGTTCTCTACCTTTACACTCTGAAAAACAATCATCCCTTACTCTGGAAAAGATTACATCCTTGACATATGCATCTTACACAGTTTTCTCCTTCACGGACTTAAGGATGTTCGTCTTTTACTCGCCAACGTTTTCCATCCTTTTCCTGTTTACACAAACACGCTCTTTCCTCCTAACAACTGAAACTTTTCGTTCTTTACAAACTGGAAAAGTTTTCTTCTGGTTGTGTTCTCGGAGCACGTTGGAAATCTTTGGATGAGTTCATTATTCATCCCACTCCATAAGACTCGATTAGGCGTTAAAGAACGTTTTCCGACTATGAACGTAAATGAAAAGAGCGGACAGGGTTTGCCATATGCGTCCTCCTGTCTGATGTCTGATGAACTCCAAAATCTTTATTTTCTTTCCTCCGTACGAATTCACGTTGAACAATTTCCGGTGTATAGGGCAGTATTATCTCATTTCTATGGGTCTTCATAGCATTATTAGGATTATTCGTTTCCCAGCTACTGGGCATAGGTCAACATGACAACAAAGACACCTTTGCGTTAAATGACCCCGGTGTACATCATTACAACTCATTTTAAACTTCCCGCCTTAATCGCAGGCAAATTGGTTCCGGATCATCAATCACAGAACAACCAGTAAAAAGCACATGGCGATCAGGTAGTCTTTAATGTTAGCAGAACCACGCCCCTTCCCTTCCTCCTGCCTTGACACCTAGATATCTCTCTCCTCATTGGAAGTGATGTGTGGATGGACAGGCCAAAGGTCAAAGGCAATTCATTCTCTGTGGATCAGTTATAGTGATGAGTTCCTATTTCAGTTTTAGATTAATGGCTAGGATATACATGGTATGTACATACACAATTTGTGTGTGTGTAAAGAGAGAGATAGGTGGGGGGGGGGAGGGATCGCATATATACACACACCGGTATCACGAATATGTGTTTTTTTCCCCTTTTCATATGTGATAAGAATCTGGTAAAGTTACAGGGGGGACTTCTGGATCCTCATTACCCATTTTTCGGTTGCAAGATATCTCAGGAGAAAAAAGCCATGCGCCTGCGTTTCTCTTAACTCAAGGGTCTTCAGGTGTTATGATGATCAGACGTTATAAATCTTTTAAATATTTCTCTTACTGGAAACATTTTGGTGCAGAAAAAATCGGGTGTTAGTGTGCTACAAGGCGAGTTTTTTTTTATACCGACAAGCGAAGAAAGGAGAAGCCCATAGAAGTTGATGAAATGGTTTTGCGTGGGGAGTCAAGTGATAAGTGTTATGAAAAGAGCTTATTATCACTGATAAATGCCCACTGATACTGTGGTTACGATACGTGGTTGGTCTTTGATCCAGTTGAGATTCTCCAGAAATACCACAGGTGTGTATCCCCAACAGTTATACCCAAAATCAGAACAGGTAAAGAAAAAAAAATGAGGTGTACTTTTCGTTCTTGTTCTGAAGTGCCTAATTATCGGTGATGGTATTCTGTTTATTGCATCGCCTAATGTGACAGCATCATTGTCAAGTTTTAACATTTTGTAAAAACTTCCAGCACGCTTTTTAAATCTATATCGTACAAAATAAAACTTATTTTTCGCGACACTGATATTGTCTTTCATTGAAGGATAGCACTTGGGCCCCTGAATTGGCTATGATATGTTTGTATAACAATTGACAGAGTTTGGAAATAACCATCTACTAACTCGGGCCCCTTTGAATTGGTTCCGGGTCATTAATCACGAACAATGAGCGAGGAGCAGGTGATGATCAGGGCATAAATCCCAGTACAACCTCTTTTACTGCTCGCGTCGCCCCGCCTTCGTCCCCTCCTTCTAAAACATGGGCTACTGAGTCTATCCCGCGAACTTCTTTTGTCTATGGATAAAAGTATATTTTGTCAACACCGGGGTTTTGATTATAAGTTTCTGACACTATATTATAGTTCATACTATTTACGTTGGATGAAATGTTCCCACTCCTTCCCATTATCATCGAGTCACATAAATTTGAATTCAAATAATATTTTTTTTACAGTATATAAACTACATATGCAAATTTGGGCCCGTTAGAAAAAAAATGCAAATGAAAAAAACATACCACATTTCAGTGAGATATGCAAAGGCTTAGCCCGAGGCTTACAAATATGTGGCTCGGCCTGTTTCCGCTGTTTTGAGCTGTCCCAACTGATTAATCAACATTGAATTCTACCGTGGTTGCCGGATGCAGCAATCACCGTTTCCATAGCGTAAGCAAGAGGCTTCATCTTCTCACCAGTCTGGCGGCTGTGGGTTGGGCCTTGTCAGAATCATGTGTTCGCACCTCTATAGAGAGTATAACAGGGTGGTATCCGGCTTCAAACAGTGCTTGCAGCACCGTCAGCAATGTCGATGATGTTAATAATCTACTATAACACAATGGTAGCCTTGTCTGTTTTTGTGAAAAAATTTAATCCGGCACCTTAGTTATTACTGTAGGAGTGAAACGTATTAACCACCAAAAGGCAAACATATACAATAACAACGTGAGCGAGGTTAGTTAAACGCTTTTTCAGGTGAGCAGTTTGTAGCCTGGTTGAGGTCTGAATATACATACAACAACACAAAGCGAAACACATATTTTCATGGCAAAAGAACACGTAAATTCAATTATAACGTACTGTGTCCATACTTTTCTCAGACAATCATAATAATGACCAAAAATGAGTATTTTTAAACAGATTTTTTCCCCTTTTAGCTTACTTTCGTGGGCCAAATCTTCGCCCCCATGTAAAGAAAAAACTCTGGGGGAGGGAGTTTATGGTTAGAGGTGAAAGGGAACGCCTTTATTCCAAAAAAAGGAAAAGACTTCTTTTTTCTTCGCGTGAGGAAGAAGTAAAAAACAGGGTTTAGGGGTGATTCTTGGGGAAGGAAAGACGAGGAGGGGAAAAGTGGATGGGCATGTGGTGTGTGTGCGTGTGGTTTTTGTGTGTTTGTGGTGTGTGTTATTTTTGGTGGTGCATACCACTCATATATATATAAATTTTTTATATATTATATATATTATATATAATATAATAAAATTATATATTAATTTTATATATATATTTAATAATATATATTTAAAATATATATATTATTATTATAAAAATAGTTATAATAAAAAAAATTATATATATTTTATATATATATATATATTTATAAATATATAAAATAATAAAATCACGCCACAAATTTTTTTTTTTTTTATAATATAATATAATTAAAAAAAAAAAAAACACCCACAAAAAGGGGGGGAAAAAACAACAAAACACCACACCCACACAACACAAACACCCACCCCACCCCAAATTTAAAAAAAAAAAAAAAAAAAAAAAAAAAAAAAAAATATTTAAAAATATATATATTAAATATATATATATATATTATATAAAATATATATATATATTTTATATATATATATATTAATTATATTATATATTATATATAATTTATAATATATATTTAAAATATAATATATTAAAAATATTAATATTTATATATAAAATAAATATATTATTAATATATTATATTATATATAAAATATATATATATATTTTATATATAAAAATTTTATATATATAGAATATTAGATATTTATATTTATATTATATATATTATTTATTTTTTTTAATATTTCTATATATTTTTATATTATTTATATAAATTTTATCTTTTTTTTATAATTATTCATTCTATTATTTTATATATGTTTTATATATATATATTATATATATATAATATATATTATATATATTATATATATATATATATATATTATATTATATAATATATATAATATTAATATATATATATTATATATAATATGAGTGTGTATGCACGCACAACAAAACAACAAACCACACACACACAAACACACACGCACACACACACACATGCCCATCACTTTTCTCCTCCTCGTCGTTTCCTACCCAGAGAATCACTCCACTCAACCCCTGATTTTACTTCTTCCATCATCAGCGAAGACAAAAAGAAGATCGTTCCTTTTTTCAGTGAATAAAGTGCGTATCCCGTTCACCTCTAACCCAGTCAACTCCACTCTACCCAGAGCTTTTCGTTACATGGGGGACGAAGAGTTAGTCCACGTAAGTAAGCTGAAGGGAAATCTGCTTGAAAATACTTCATTGTTGGTCACTTATTAGATCCTGTCTGAGTAAAGTATGGACACAGTACGTTAATTGAATTTACGTGTTCTTTTGCCAGTGAAAATATGTGTTTCGCTTTGTTGTTGTATGTTAGTTTCAGACCAACCAGGCTACAAACTGCTGCCACCTGACAAGCGCTTAACTAACCTCGCTCACGTTGTTATTGTATATGTTTTGCCTTTTGGTGGTTAATACGTTTTCACTCTCTACAGTAATAACTAGAGGTGCCGGATTCATTCTTCACAGAAACAGACAAGGCTACCATTGTTTATAGTAGATTATTAACATCATCGACATTGCTGACGGGTGTTGCAAGCACTGTTTGAAGCCGGATACCACCCTGTTATACTCTCTATAGAGGTGCGAACACATGATTCTGACAAGGCCCACACACCACAGCCGCCAGACTGGTGAGAAGATGAAGCCTCTTGCTTACGCTATGGAAACGAGTGATTGCTGGCAATCCGGCAACCACGGTAGAATTCAATGTTGATTAATCAGTTGGGACAGCTCAAAACAGCGGGAACAGGCCGAGCCACATATTTGTAAGCCTCGGGCTAAGCCTTTGCATATCTCACTGAAATGTGGTATGTTTTGTTCATTTGCATTTTTTTCTAACTGGCCAATTGCATATGTAGTTTATACTGTAAAAAAAATATTATTTGAATTCAAATTGTATGTGACTCGATGATAATGGAAGGAGTGGGAACATTTCATCCAACGTAATATGTATGAACTATAATAGTAGTCAGAACTTATATCACACCGGGTGTTGACAAATATACATTTTATCCATCGACCAAAGAAGTTCGCTTGGATAGACTCAGTAAGCCATGTTTTAGAAGGATGGACAAAGCGGGGCGACGCGAGCAGTAAAAGGGTTTGTACTGTTTGACCTGATCATCACCTGCTCCTCGCTCATTGTTCCGTGATTTAACCCGAACCAATTTCAAAGAGGCCGAGTTAGTAGATTGGTTATTTCCAAACTCTGTCAAATTGTTATACAACATATCATAGCCAATTCATGGGCAAGTGCTATCCTTCAATGAAGACAATATCATGTCGCGAAAAATAAGTTTACTTTGCATATAGATTAATAAAGACGGTGCTGGAAGTTTTTAAAAATGTTAAAACTTGACAATGATGTTTACATTATGCGATGCAATAAACAGAATACCATCACCGGATAATTAGGCACTTCAGAACAAGAACGATAAGTACACCTCATTTTTTGTTCTTTACCTGTTCTGACTATTGTATAACTGTTGAGGATACACACCTGTGGTATTTCTGGAGAATCTCAACTGGATCAAAGACCAACCACGTATCGTAACCACAGTATCAGTGGGCATTTATCAGTGATAATAAGCTCTTTTCATAACACTTATCACTTGACTCCCCACCGCAACCATTTCATCAACTTCTTATGGGCTTCTCTTTTCTTTCGCTTGTCGGTATAAAAAAAAAACTCGCCTTGTAGCAGCACTAACAAGCCGATATTTTCTGCACCAAAATGTTTCCAGTAAGAGAAATATGTTAAAAGATTTATAACGTCTGATCATCATAACACCTGAAGACCCTTGAGTTAAGAGAAACGCAGGCGCATGGCTTTATTTCTCCTGAGATATCTTGCAACCGAAATAATAGGTAATGAGGATCCAGAAGTCCTCCCTGTAACTTTACCAGATTCTTATCACATATGAAAAGGGGAACAAACACATATTCGTGATACCGGTGTGTGTATATATGCGATCCCTCCCCCCCCACCTATCTCTCTCTTTACACACACACATAATATGTGTATGTACATACGCATGTATATCCTAGCCATTAATCTAGAAACTGAAATAGGAACTCATCACTATTAACTGATCCACAGAGAATGAATTGCCATTGACCTTTATGCCTGTCCATCCACACATCACTTCCAATGAGGAGAGCAGATATCTAGGTGTCAGAGGCATGAGGAAGGGAAGGGGCGTGGTTCTGCTAACATTAAAGACTTACCTGATCGCCATGTGCTCTTTACTGGTTGTTCTGTGATTGATGATCCGGAACCAATTTGCCTGCGATTAAGGCTGGAAGTTTCAAATGAGTTGTAATGATGTACCACCTGGGTCATTTAACGCAAAGGTGTCTTTGTTGTCATGTTGACCTATTGACAGTAGCTAGGAACGATAATCCTAATAATGCTATGAAGACCCATAGAAATGAGATAATACTGCCTATACACCGGGAAATTGTTCAACGTAGAATTCGTACGGAGAGAAAGAAAATAAAGACTTTGGAGTTCATCAGACATCAGGCACAGGAGGACGCATATGGCAAACCTGTCCGCTCTCGTTCATTTACGTTCATATGTCGGAGAACGTTCTTTAACGCCTAATCGAGTCTTATGGAGTGGGATGTAATAATGAACTCATCCCAAAGATTTCCAACGTGCTCCGAGAACACAACCAGAAGAAAAACGTTTCCAGTTTGTAAAGAACGAAAAGTTTTCAGTTTGTTAGGAGGGGAAAGAGCGTGTATTGTGTAAACAGGTAAGGATGGAAAACGTTTCGGCGAGTAAAAAAGACGAACATCACTTCAGTCCGTGAAAGGGAGAAAACGTGTAAGATGCATATGTCAAGGATGTAATCTTTTCCAGAGTAAGGGATGATTGTTTTTCAGAGTGTAAAGGGTAGAGAACATTTCCAGTTTGTACAAGACAAAAAAAAAAAAAGATAACGTCGAAAAATATAACACTTCATGCATTCTAGTCACCTTAAAACATATATGATAAGAAAATCGCGTTTTCCACTTTTGCGGTGTGTGATGGCAGACACAATTATGGAATGATATTACAGATAAGTACTTTATCACACTCATCTATATCCGAAACAGAGACACATCAAAATGTCTACTATATTGATGTCAAATACTTGATATATTGATGACGCACAGAAATAGGTAGTCATACTATTCATATAACCATCAGGTAAAATAACAGTTTTCTGTATCACAAAATCAAACGCGAAATTAGATGTACTCCATTAGATGTAGAGAACAAAAATTGGGAGCGAGATGGGAGTGACATAGGCTCTTCTACAAGAAAAAATAACATGAACATTTCCGGGTTTTGGTACGTCGATATCATACCGCATCTATGCAGTCTAAGGTCTAAGTCTAAAGTGTAAATCCTTCTCTGACCGCATTCACATTCGATATAGAATGAAAATAGTCGCAGATCAAATGAAAGATATAGTGCAAATCGTTAAAAAACAATTGAGTAACAAAGCGATAATGAGTCTTGACAAATTGTATGTTTACGAGAGGAAGGTGTGTGACCTGAGATGACCTGTATTAAATTCACCCCTTTGTCGCGAACTTGTCATTGTAGCCACCAGCTACCTTTTCACTGATAAATAATCTTGGGTAACTACACAAAATTTTTTTTTGGCCGAATATACTTACATGAATTACAGAAATTTAGTAAAATGCAGTACAAATTAGCGCATGTACTTTGATGTCCTCTACTTCACATACATCATTGCATGCATTTTTGCCTGAATACTATTGATGGAAGTGTAATCTGCGCGCTTTTGATAATGTTCCGGAACTGAGATATACGTCCTTTTTACACGTCCTTCTTACATGTACATTCATACCTTGCCATAAGTTTGCTGTTCCTCCTTGAAGATTATAGACCGATCTTCTTCACAGAATGTGCTGCTAAATTCTTAACATGCAATCTTGCGGACTGAATCAGGAAGCAGATCCAACACCCAGAACACGTGACTTGGGAACCTAGATTATATTGATAATAGCAAAATGGATGGAATTGTATTATTATATTTATTATATTATTATCATTATATTATCATTATTTATCTTATCATTATATTATTATTTATTTATTATTATTATTATTATTATTATTATTATTATTATTAAAAATTATAATAATAAAATAATAATAATAATAATAAAAATAATAATTCCCCCGAGACCATGAAGTACCGGGTTGGCGTCCGGCGGGGCTAGTCTGTCTCAGGGGTGGGGGGACTCTTTAGCTTTGAATAGCACCTCCCTAGTGATGGTATCACGATAAAATACTGGTGGTTGTGACACCTTATCACCATAATCCTCTTATGAGTTAATGCCAAATCAAAATAACCCAGACACGGCGTGAATGGGGCTGGAACTTTATGTGAAGGTCCCTCGCTCGGCAGGTTTTTCTCCGGTTCGACAGCGGAGACCCGGTCGTTATCCTACTACTGTGAGAACAAAGTGGAATAAAGAAGTAAATAAGTAGTTATGGAATGTTTTTACAGAAGTAAACCATTTGATGAAAATGGAAAACCTAACAGAGGATACAGGCAAAGAATGTTCAGAGAATGGAGGAACAGATATATGTGACCAGGCCAGAGCCATCAGAAAGAACGGTTGGCTTTCAGAACTTGAGTTGGAAATGATAAAAGAAGTGTTATAGAGGGAGAGGAAAGAGAAGCTAATAAGATGAGGAGGATGGTAGAGAGGAGATAGATAACGAAAACTTTGTGGATGGCGATGTTGAGGAAAATTTGGTGGATGATGTAAATGTGGAGGAAAATGATCAGCAAAATGGAGGTTTTGTTGTCGAAGATGATGATGTGTTAGAGAATATCTTGTCTGAAAGTCAAAGGGTAATTGTTGAGAATCTAAGAAAAAATCATGTTGAAAAGAAAACAGCAGAAGGAATATCCTTTAAAGAGGTTGATAAGAACAAACTGAAGAGAGAAATGAATAGAGTAAATCAAGTGATTCGCCACATTGAAACAAAAACATCACAGAAACTAATGAATTGATAAGGGCAGAAACTGTATGGTTGCAGAACAGCTAGGGTTAAAGAAGATGGAATTTAGAGCTAAGAAAGACCCTTTGGGTGGAAACGCCGCATTGGAGATGATATCAAAAGAATAAGGAAAGATGTAAACATACTAGAGAGAAACTTAAGAGGTGAACTCAGCCACAAGAAAAATGAAAAATTGCAGAGACTGAAAGAGAAATATCGGGTGAATAAGAAAGGTATTAAAATTGTGGTTGAAGAATTGAAACAAAGAATGATTGCCAAAAGTGCAAAAATTAAGAGATACGATCAAAGGATTAACCAGTTCAGACAAAATCGAACATTTAGTGTTGACCAGAATTTTTTTACAAGGAATTGAATGGGGACAAAGCTAGAACAAACGAGGTACCAGATGCTGAGGAGAGTAGAAGGTTTTGGGGTGATATTTGGACAGTGAAGAAGGAACATAACAAAGGTGCAGAATGGCTGTCTGAGTTAAAGGATGAATTTAAAGGGAGACACAGGAAGGGTCACTATAAGTATTGAAAATGTCAGAAAACAAGCTAAGAAAATGCCAAACTGGAAGTCTCCAGGCAAAGATGGTGTCCAGGGATATTGGATCAAAAACCTGACCAACATGCACGACAGAATTGCTGATCAACTAAATAAGATTTTGAGGGGAACGGATACCCTTCCAAATGGTTAACACATGGACGGACAGTGTTGTGCCAGAAGGATCCCGGGAAAGGGAATACGGTTGAGAACTATGGGCCGATAACATGCCTTCCACTGATGTGGAAACTGATGACAGGAATCATAGCTGATCAAATGTACGATTACCTAGACAGAGAACAGCTACTATCTGATGACCAAAGGGTTGCAGGCGAAAGAGTCGGGGTACAAAAGATCATTATTGATTGAAAAAACAATCCTGAAGGATTGCAGGAAAGGGCATACTAATCTGGCTATGGCGTGGATAGACTATAAGAAAGCTTATGACTTCGTTCCCCATAGTTGGATTAGTGAGTGCATGGAAATGTTTGGAATAGCTGGTAACGTGAGAGAGTTTTTGCAAAGAAGCATGGTGCAGTGGAAGTTGTCCTTAACTTCCAATGGAGAGGAACTCGGCGAGGTGGATGTTAAAAGAGGGATATTCCAAGGGGATAGTTTGTCACCATTGTTATTTGTCTTGAGCATGATACCATTATCGTCATTACTCAGAAAGGTAAATATATGCTATGAGTGGGGAAAAAGAGTATAAACTTAATCACCTACTCTTTATGGATGATTTAAAACTATATTCCAAGAGTGAAGAACAGATAGACTCCCTAATACAGACTACTCACATTTTTAGTACTGATATAGGCATGAATTTGGAATCAAGAAATGTGGGTTCTAGCCCTAAAAGAGGGAAGATTGTAAGATGTGAGGGCATAGAATTACGAATGATGAGATAATAAAAGAAGCTGAACAAGAAGGATATTCTTATCTGGGTATTGTGGAATTAGATAAGGTGAAGGAGAATGAATGAAAGAGAAAACAATGAAGGATGTATAAGCGACGGGTGAGGTTATTCTAAAGTCCAAGTTGAATGGAAGAAACAAAGTAACTGCAATTAATACCTGGGCAGTAGCAATATTCAGATATGGAGCAGGAATATAAGCTGGAGAGAGAGGGAACTGAAAAGTATCGACAGAAAGACAAGAAAAAAACCCGACAATGCATGGTGCCATGCACCCAAGAGTGATGTAGACAGACTATATATGAAAAGGAAGGAAGGAGGTCGTGGCCTTATCAGTGTGGAACAATGTGTAAAAGGAGAAGAAAACAGCTTAGGTTTTTTATGTGGCAAACTCAAAAAGAGTTGTTGATAAGAGGTGTGTGTGCATCAGGAACCATACAGACAGAGGAAACAATGGAGAAAGAAGAATTCAAAAGGAAAAAGGCAGAAGAGCTCAAACGAAAAAGGACAGGAAAGGCAATGCATGGGCAATTCGTTAGAGAGATGCCAATAAGGTAGACAGGGTTAAATCTTGGGAATGGCTGTCAAGGAGTGATTTGAAGGTTGAAACGGAAGCACTCCTATGTGCTGCACAAGAGCAAGCAATAAGGACCAACTACGTGAAGCATTATATAGATAAGAGCAACGACAGTCCACTGTGTAGAATGTGTGGTAAACGAGGTGAAAGCATACAGCATATTGTTTCAGAGGCGAGAAATTAGCCCAGAAAGAGTACAAAAGACGTCCACGATAACGTGGCAAAGAAAGTACACTGGATTTGTGTAGAAACATGGGCTTGAGCATTCAGATAAGTGGTATGAACACACCCCAGAGAGTGTTGTTGAGAACGAGGCCGTGAAATTCTGTGGGATATCAATGTACAATGTGATAACGTCATTCAGGCAAGAAGACCAGATGTTATAGTAATTTTAAGGAAAAGAAAGAGGGTCTGAAAAGTTATATTGCCGTACCTGCAGATACGAGGATTGCAGAAAAAGAATTAGAGAAGTAGAAAAGTACCAAGATCTGAAAGGAAATAAAAAGGTTGTGGAACTGCGATATGCAAAAGTTGTTCATGGTGATTGGTGCCCTCGGAAGCGTTACAAAGATCTTGAATGTTGGATTTAAATATGGACATTGGGCCTGAGTTGGGGTACTGCAGAAGACTGCTTTATTGGGACGGCAAGAATACTGAGAAAAGTGCTAGAATTTAAAGGAGAAGGACAACTGTTAGCCTTTAGTCATTTGCTATGGGCTCGCTAACAGGAGAAAACGGCAATAAGAACAGCCAGTGCAGAAATGCTTAAAATCTCATAATAATAATAATAATTATTATTATTATTATTATTATCATTGATATTATTATCATCATCATTATCATTATTATTATTATTATTATTATTTTTATTACCATCATCCTCATCATAACCAATATCTTCATTGTTGTTATTACTTTTGTTATTATTATTATTATTATTATTATTATTATTATTATTATGATTATTATTATAATTATTACTATTATCATTATTATTATTATCATTATTATTATTATTATATTATCATCATGTTATGATATTATTTGTATCATTATTTTACTTTTATTATATTGTTGTTTTTTGTTGTTGTTGTTTGTTTATTTCTCATTTACTATTATGTTTTGTATATTATCATTATCATTATTTTATATTATTGTTATCATGTGAGGGTAGTTAAAATGGTTTGTTAGGGATGTTTTAAGGGATTGGAAGTTATGGATGAGGGAGTATAAATACATGTAATTTTGAATGTAAAGAGATTTAGAATGTATAGATAGCAGATATCGAGAGAAAAAGGAAAGGAGATAAAAACAATGGAGAAAAATTTAGAAGAAGATGAAGGGGGGGGGAAGGAGTGGGGGGGGGGGGGGGGGGGGGGAAAGGAGTTAGGAGAGGAGGAGAAGGAG
>NC_051399.1:37869163-37873881 GCF_015228065.2 Penaeus monodon
AAAAAAGGTTCTCGTAAAGCTTGATTTCCAGTGTCTCAGAGTAGGCGTTTAAGTCATGTTCAAGTGATGGCATTTGAGGAAAAGATATTTTGTCGAGTTGGGAATATGAAAAAGCGGAGGTTTACGAAGAGAAAAAAGGGTATCCATTTGAGTCCTAAAGATATGCTACTTGCTTCCTCAGACATTTCATCTGAATAACAATCTTTTTCTACAAATGGGAAAATGAAGCCAAACAACCTCTCGCATTGTCAAAAAATACATTTTGCTTGTTTTAACGTGTACCCTTTTTTATGTTCTTCTTTTGTCTAAAGCAAAAATGGACAAGGCTTTCAGGACCAAAATGATTTCCGGATCATAAAATCCCCAGAATAATCAGTAAAACCACAAGAAACAGGTTCATAAATCAAGTTTCAACCTTTTTGTTTTGCCTCGCCACGCCCTAAAAACACGGCCCATATTCCTGCTCATGGGCCCTTTTTCCTCCTGGCCGTGGGCCCTCTCCATCCGCCCATGGTGCCCTCCACCCATGGGACTCCTTCCTACTAATGGCCCTCTCCTCCCTCCCTACGGTCCTCTTCCTCCCGCTCATGGCCCCTTCCATAAGCCTTCTCAGTGGGAAAAATACGTTTTTTTGAAAAAACTATTGCAGAATAAGGTGAAATTCTATTTTTTTCCTATAAATTTTTCAGGGAAAAAGGGCCAGACTTCGGCTAACATGAAAAAGTGGGACGTGCCCTTTCGGGTTTACGTGGTTAGAGATGACCTTCCTTTCTTTTAGTTTAGTTTTTAGTTCCCTTTATTTACCACCCTGGCTAACTGCAACAGGCGTGGGCAAAGCTGTGGTACATTTTGATGCATGGTTATAACATATAATGGTATTACATTTTCAATTTTTAGGGCTATAAACATTATTATGATAAGTACTATATCAATTACAGAAAAGGAAACCAATTACAGTCCGTTTTATCTACTCATCTGCCACCGCCGGCGTACAGCTTGGGCGTGGAAAAGGCATTGCTACATTTGATATGCAGTCCATGTGGATGCCTACATTCCAAAATTTTAGGATATAATATAAGTATATCTTCTAAGACATCAGAGGATATGAAAATAGTTTTTACATAGGTTCTCCATAACCTCAAGCTAGGTGGCCTGAAAAGGCTGTAAAACACATGGCACTCTGGAGATATAATGTTAACAAGCGTTTCGCTTATATTTTTCATTTACACCAGTTTTTACACTTAGTTTTTTCTTCGACATTACAAAACTGTAAACTGAGCTGCCAATACAATCTATATATCCAAGGCCTGATTCTTTGCGGTTTACAAATATCCACACTGTCTTGTTCTTGGTTTTTATAAAAACCATAGGTGGAAATGAAATCTTGCCTAAAACACGGTCATAATGCTTTATGCTACAGCTTTTTCAGGGCGTTGAGAATTAATTAACTCAGTCAAGTCCTCTTTAAAGGAAGCTTTAATATTGTAATAAAATCCTGGAAATAGGTAACCCCAAGATCTATATCCACCACTTTTGCTTGTTCCCACATGCTGACTTTTGCCAGGCGATCAGCATGATCATGCCTGGGGGATTCCAACATGCGATGGAAATCCACCACAAAAAACGTATATCATGGCCTCGTTCTTTTTTGCACGATACACGTTTTTATCCTGATGTCATTTTGCGATATCAACTGCACCTTTGTCTAGAGTGTTTTTCAGAGCCTGGAGAGCACTCTGTGAAATCACAGAATATTACCCCCGAGCCTTGATTCAATAGAAAATTCGGTGGGCCCATGATATAATTTCCTGCCAACTCCAGTTTTTTTGCGTAGTGCTAGCCCAGTCATGAAACCCTCCTACAATCCTGGTGCTTTCAAGATATTGTTTTTTTTATACAACAAAAAGCACATCCTGCTCTACTCCCAGACTGCAAAGGGACCCCGTCAGTGTAGCAATTCATATGCATTGGATAGAGTTTTTCAAGATGCTCATTTATAATTGCAAAGTGCATACTGCTTAAGTAATAGCAGGGGGGGAACACTGTCTTTTTTTGGGGGCAGTCGTATAAATATATACTTAGGTCCCGACATTTTCTCACGGGGGTACAGAAACGTCCATGTAGGGTTCTTAGTTATGGGTATGTTTCAGCTGAGCTAAATTGTTTTTTACATGTTTACTTTGTATCCATGGATTTTGAGTAAGAATCGGTGTTTGTCATGCAAAGGTAGCTCCTCTATTCTGTGGTTTTAGTGTTGTCTTTGGAACTCTGTACAATGGAGGGTTTTTCTCTAATTGATTTGACACCAAAATGTGGGTATTTTATATATATGATATTCTTTCGTAAACAGAGGGCAAAGTTTAGTTCGGTTTCTCATATTCACAATTTCTTGTTGTTCTAGGGGCACCAAGAATGATCCTCATGGCTTCATTTTTGTTATATGCCTCAAAACTAGTCAACTCTGATTCCTTGTATAACACTAGGTTGCAATGCATGATAATCTATGACTGACCGTATGTATGAACAAGTAAAAAAGAGTCTTGCAATATTGACATTGATTACCAATTGGGTCCTTTTGCCAACAAGTGTCCTAAGTTGGCTTTCAGCCGCTTCCCACAGCCTTTTTCTTCAAGTTTTTCTGATGAAAACTCTGCAATCATTGACAATCACCCCAAAGGTATTTGTATTGATGACAGAAGATCTAGCTCAATGGTCCACTTATATGGAAAAACCTTGGCAGAGGGATTGTCTTTGGGTTAAGAGCCCTGGTTTTTTCAGTCGAGATTATCAAGCCACACTCAATAGCCCTTGCTGAGAGTATATCTAGAATCTCTTGCCTTCCTTTCTGTTATTCAAAAATGGGTAGTGCCCCCTAGAGTTCAAGCTCGTCCCCCGCAAGGAGCCGTAAGTCGGGGCGTTATTAATATTGTTTTAATAATATTTTTGCTTTTATTTTGATCATTTTCTTTTTTTTAAAACAAACGCAATCTGTTTTTTTTTCGTTTTTCTTTATTGTTATAATTTTTAATCTGCCCTTTTGATGTTTACGCTTTGTAGATTCCCATTTTTTTTTTTATTCCCATTTCATTTTTAAACGTTTATATTTAATTTTACTTCTGAGTGGTTTTTTTTTATGTTTTTAATTTTTTTTTTAGTAAACATTGTAAGGTCCAGCGAAACCAAAAACATTTTTGAAGAATTTTATAGAACCATTTTTCGATTACAAATAAGAACCAGACACTCGGCAATCGCTTTCGGTAATTATCTGTTTACAACCAAGAAAGAAGTGTCAGCATCCGTTTATCTCATTTCACTTAACCCAATCGCCCCGGATTTATGTTCTGTCCCTTGTAGGTTTTTGTGAATTTTGTTACATACAGATGGCTCCACATTGTGTCAGCTCCAAGGAGTCTATCAGTGGCCCTAAGATGATCTTGATTTCCCCCATTCCTTGAAATTGGCGGGAAAATTGCGTTTTCCTTTTATACAATTGATATCCAATACTGTTTATTGTTGTTATTGATGTTATGATTTATTAAAGTATTATTAAAATCTTGTTAACCATTTAAGACAATGAAATTAATGCAAAAGATTTCCTTCCAAAAGTTCAAGGAAAAGGGTAAACAGGTTGCGAAAGGTTAGGAACTAATAAGTGACCCCTATTGAACTAAGCACTTGTTAGAGCCATATTGTGTGAATACAATACAATGAAAACTGTGTTACAGTGGGCATGCATGTATTTCTTGCCAAACGTTGGCGATTGGGTTAAGTTCCGAAATAAAATATCGTAAGGTTAATTTGTTTCCTGGAAAACCTCCATCCTGCCACTACTTCGAGACAATGATCTTATTAACTATTTTGGAAATTTCTAGGTTGTATAGATGGATTTATAATCCATCCTCAGCAAATTGTGGATTACCAGTAGTAGTGAAATATAAATAATAATATGATATAATATATAATATATAATATATATATATATATATGTATATATATATATATATATATAATATATATATATATATATATATATATAATATATATAATATATATATATTGCATTATCTCTCATCCCATCCTAAAACTTCTTTTACAAGATCATTGAAGAAGTATAGATAGCTTGGGGGAAAATGGCTGCAATGACTGTGGCACTTACGTTTCCTATCCCTGTCAATTACGGGAACCACTGATGTGTCCGTTTTACCTTTATGAATTATAAAGGTACGGAGAAAATGCGCTAGAATGCAAACTATGGAATAAACGCAATATCAGATATCAAATAGAGGCCAGAAGGAAAGTCACAATGCAGGTGAACTTAATGGCTTACTTCCGGAACCATTGGTTAGTGTTTACGGTGGTAAATTTCGAAGGCAATGCTAGAAAATCTTGGGGGGAAAAAAAAGAACATGTGAAAGAGTTGGATTAATGGAGATTTGTGTGTGTCAAGAACTGTCAAAAATAATCCCCAAGAATAGGCGTCCATTTGTCTTTGAGTGCTAATAGAGATTTTCTTCCCCTGGCCTCGTCATGTGTGACCTGAAATGACCTATTGTGAGAGCCACCGATTCACACCTTGTCGCGAACTCGTTTTTGTCGGTCACTTGAAACGTTTACTTGGTTTGACCTCATTCGCGCGGCGTGTGTGCGTTCATTAAACAATTGTAGGAAGTAGACTTGTTTTGACAAAAATTTTAACCAATATTGGGAAAAAACAAATC
>NC_051399.1:37878981-37886481 GCF_015228065.2 Penaeus monodon
CTCTCCTTCCCCTCCCTTTTCCTTTCCCGCTCCCTCTCTCTTTCCCTCTCCCTTTTCCTTTCCCACTCTCTCTCTCTTTCCCTCTCCCTCTCCCTTTTCCTTCCCACTCCCTCTCTCTTTCTCTCTCCATTTGTTTTTTTTCTTTCCCTCTCTGATATCCGCTCTCACTTCTAAATCTTCCATACATTCAAAATTACCTGTCATTTCCTCTCCCTCCTCCGTGAACTTCCACATCCCCTTCGCTCCCCTACCCCTTTAACTCCCTCCCATGATAACAATAATAATAAAACAATGATAATGATAACTACAACAACAGTAATAGTAATGATGAGAATAATAATAATAATAATAATAATAATAATAATAATAATGATAATTATTATTATTATTATTATTATTATTATGATACTAATAATGATAATAATAATGTTAATGATAATAATAGTAGTGATGATAATAAGAGTAATAATAATAATAATAATAATAAAATCATTATTATTATTATTATTATTATTATTATTATTATTATTATTATTATGATACTAATAATGATAATAATGTTAATGATAATAATAGTAGTGATGATAATAAGAGTAATAATAATAATAACAACAACAACAACAACAACAACAACAACAACAACAACAACAACAACAACAACAACAACAACAACAACAACAACAACAACAACAACAACGACGACGACGACGATGATGATGATGATGATGATGATGATGATGATGATAATGATAATAATGATAAAACGATAACATAATGATGATGATAATAATAATAACAATGATAATGATAAAAAAATAATAATAATGATAAAAATAATAACAATAATAATAATAATAAAATAATAATAATATAATAATAATAATAATAATATAATAATAATAATAATAATAATAATAACAAAAGTAATAACAACAATGAAGATATTGGTTATGATGAGGATGATGATAATAAAAATAATAATAATAGTAATAATGATAATGATGGTGATAATAATATCAATGATAATAATAATAATTATTATTATTATTATAATTATTATTATGGGATTTTAAGCATTTCTGCACTGGCTGTTCTTATTGCCGTTTTTCTTCCTGTTAGGCGAGTCACAGCAAATGACTAAAGGCTAACAGTTGTCCTTCTCCTTTAAAGTTCTAGCACTTTTCTCAGTATTCTTGCCGTCCCCAATAAAGCAGTCTTCTGTAGTACTCCAACCTCAGGCCCAATGTCCATATTTTCAATCCAACATTCAAGATCTTTTGTAACGCTTCCGAGGGCACCAATCACTACTGGAACAACTTTTGCATATCGCAGTTCCCACAACCTTTTTATTTCCCTTTTCAGATCTTGGTACTTTTCTACCTTCTCTAATTCTTTTTCTGCAGTCCTCGTATCTGCAGGTACGGCAATATCAACTATTAGAGCCTCTTTCTTTTCCTTATGAATTACTATAACATCTGGTCTTCTTGCCTGAATGACGTTATCACATTGTACATTGATATCCCACAGAATTTTCACGGCCTCGTTCTCAACAACACTCTCTGGGGTGTGTTCATACCACTTATCTGAATGCTCAAGCCCATGTTTTCCTACACAATCCCAGTGTACTTTCTTTGCCACGTTATCGTGACGTCTTTTGTACTCTTTCTGGGCTAATTTCTCGCACTCTGAAACAATATATTGTATGCTTTCACCTCGTTTACCACACATTCTACACAGTGGACTGTCGTTGCTCTTATCTATATAATGCTTCACGTAGTTGGTCCTTATTGCTTGCTCTTGTGCAGCACATAGGAGTGCTTCCGTTTTCAACCTTCAAATCACTCCTTGACAGCCATTCCCAAATTTAACCCTGTCTACCTTATCTGGCATCTCTCTAACGAATTGCCCATGCATTGCCTTTCCTGTCCATTTTCGTTTGAGCTCTTCTGCCTTTTTCCTTTTGAATTCTTCTTTCTCCATTGTTTCCTCTGTCTGTATGGTTCCTGATGCACACACACCTCTTATCAACAACTCTTCTGAGTTTGCCACATAAAACCTAAGCTGTTTTCTTCTCCTTTTACACATTGTTCCACACTGATAAGGCCACGACCTCCTTCCTTCCTTTTCATATATAGTCTGTCTACATCACTCTTTGGGTGCATGGCACCATGCATTGTCAGTTTTTTTCTTGTCTTTCTGTCGATACTTTTCAGTTCACTCTCTCTCCAGCTTATTATTCCTGCTCCATATCTGAATATTGCTACTGCCCAGGTATTAATTGCAGTTACTTTGTTTCTTCCATTCAACTTGGACTTTAGAATTAACCTCAGCCGTCGCTTATAATCCTTCATTGTTTTCTCTTTAAATTTCATTCTCCTTCACCTTATCTAATTCCACAATACCCAGATAAGAATATCCTTCTTGTTCAGCTTCTTTTATTATCTCATCATTCGGTAATTCTATGCCCTCACATCTTACAATTTTCCCCTCTTTTTAGGGCTAGAACCCCACATTTCTTGATTCCAAATTCCATGCCTATATCAGTACTAAAATGTGAGTAGTCTGTATTAGGGAGTCTATCTGTTCTTCACTCTTGGAATATAGTTTTAAATCATCCATAAAGAGTAGGTGATTAAGTTTATACTCCTTTTTCCCCCACTCATAGCATATATTTACCTTTCTGAGTAATGACGATAATGGTATCATGCTCAAGACAAATAACAATGGTGACAAACTATCCCCTTGGAATATCCCTCTTTTAACATCCACCTCGCCGAGTTCCTCTCCATTGGAAGTTAAGGACAACTTCCACTGCACCATGCTTCTTTGCAAAAACTCTCTCACGTTACCAGCTATTCCAAACATTTCCATGCACTCACTAATCCAACTATGGGGAACGAAGTCATAAGCTTTCTTATAGTCTATCCACGCCATAGCCAGATTAGTATGCCCTTTCCTGCAATCCTTCAGGATTGTTTTTTCAATCAATAACTGATCTTTTGTACCCCGACTCTTTCGCCTGCAACCCTTTTGTTCATCAGGTAGTAGCTGTTCTCTGTCTAGGTAATCGTACATTTGATCAGCTATGATTCCTGTCATCAGTTTCCACATCAGTGGAAGGCATGTTATCGGCCTATAGTTCTCAACCGTATTCCCTTTCCTGGGATCCTTCTGGCACAACACTGTCCGTCCATGTGTTAACCATTTGGGAAGGGTATCCTTTCCATCAAAATCTTATTTAGTTGATCAGCAATTCTGTCGTGCATGTTGGTCAGGTTTTTGATCCAATATCCCTGGACACCATCTTTGCCTGGAGACTTCCAGTTTGGCATTTTCTTAGCTTGTTTTCTGACATTTTCAATACTTATAGTGACCCCTTCCTGTGAGTGTCTCCCTTTAAATTCATCCTTTAACTCAGACAGCCATTCTGCACCTTTGTTATGTTCCTTCTTCACTGTCCAAATATCACCCCAAAACCTTCTACTCTCCTCAGCATCTGGTACCTCGTTTGTTCTAGCTTTGTCCCCATTCAATTCCTTGTAAAAAAAAATTCTGGTCAACACTAAATGTTCGATTTTGTCTGAACTGGTTTTAATCCTTTGATCGTATCTCTTAATTTTTGCACTTTGGCAATCATTCTTTGTTTCAATTCTTCAACCACAGTTTTAATACCTTTCTTATTCACCCGATATTTCTCTTTCAGTCTCTGCAATTTTTCATTTTTCTTGTGGCTGAGTTCACCTCTTAAGTCTCTCTCTAGTATGTTTACATCTTTCCTTATTCTTTTGATATCATCTCCAATGCGGCGTTTCCACCAAGGATCTTTCTTAGCTCTAAATTCCATCTTCTTTAACCCTAGCTGTTCTGCAACCCATATAGTTGCTGCCCTTATCAATTCATTAGTTTCTGTGATGTTTTTTATTTCAATGTGGCGAATCACTTAATTTACTCTATTCATTTCTCTCTTCAGTTTGTTCTTATCAACCTCTTTAAAGGATATTCCTTCTGCTGTTTTCTTTTCAACATGAATTTTTCTTAGATTCTCAACAATTACCCTTTGACTTTCAGACAAGATATTCTCTAACACATCATCATCTTCGACAACAAAACCTCCATTTTGCTGATCATTTTCCTCCACATTTACATCATCCACCAAATTTTCCTCAACATCGCCATCCACAAAGTTTTCGTTATGTATCTCCTCTCTACCATCCTCCTCATCATTATTAGCTTCTCTTTCCTCTCCCTCTATAACACTTCTTTTTATCATTTCCAACTCAAGTTCTGAAAGCCAACCGTTCTTTCTGATGGCTCTGGCCTGGTCACATATACGTTGCTCAGTCGACTCAAACCCCTCCTCTGTTCCTCCATTCTCTGAACATTCTTTGCCTGTATCCTCTGTTAGGTTTTCCATTTTCATCAAATGGTTTACTTCTGTAAAAACATTCCATAACTACTTTATTTACTTTTTTATTCCACTTTGTTCTCACAGTAGTAGGATAACGACCGGGTCTCCGCTGTCGAACCGGAGAACACCTGCCGAGCGAGGGACCTTCACATAAAGTTCCAGCCCCATTCACGCCGTTGTCTGGGTTATTTTGATTTGGCATTACACTCATAAAGAGGATTGTGGTGATAAGGTGTCACAACCACCAGTATTTTTATCGTGATACCATCACTAGGGAGGTTGCTATTCAAAGCTAAAGAGTCCCCCCCACCCATGAGACAGACTAGCCCCCGCCGGACGCCAACCCGGTACTTCATGGTCTCGGGGGAATTATTATTATTATTATTATTATTATTATTATTATTATAATAATAATAATAATAATAATAATAATAATAATAATAATAATAATAATAATAATAATAATAATAATAATAATAATAATAATAATTATAATAATAATAATAATACAATTCCATCCATTTTGCTATTATCAATATAATCTAGGTTCCGAAGTCACGTGTTCTGGGTGTTGGATCCTGCTTCCTGATTCAGTCCGCAAGATTGCATGTTAAGAATTTAGCAGCATCATTCTGTGAAGAAGATCGGTCTATAATCTTCAAGGAGGAACAGCAAACTTATGGCAAGGTATGAAATGTACATGTAAGAAGGACGTGTAAAAAGGACGTATATCTCAGTTCCGGAACATTATCAAAAGCGCGCAGATTACACTTCCATCAATAGTATTCAGGCAAAAATGCATGCAATGATGTATGTGAAGTAGAGGACATCAAAGTACATGCGCTAATTTGTACTGCATTTTTACTAAATTTCTGTAATTCATGTAAGTATATTCGGCCAAAAAAAATTATTTGTGTAGTTACCCAAGATTATTTATCAGTGAAAAGGTAGCTGGTGGCCTACAATGACAAGTTCGCGACAAGGTGTGAATTTAATACAGGTCATCTCAGGTCACACACCTTCCTCTCGTAAACATACAATTTGTCAAGACTCATTATCGCTTTGTTACTCAATTGTTTTTTAACGATTTGCACTATATCTTTCATTTGATCTGCGACTATTTCTCATTCTATATCGAATGTGAATGCGGTCAGAGAAGGATTTACACTTTAGACTTAGACCTTAGACTGCATAGATGCGGTATGATATCGACGTACCAAAACCAGGAAAATGTTCATTGTTATTTTTTTCTTGTAGAAGAGCCTATTGTCACTCCCATCTCGCTCCCAATTTTTGTTCTCTACATCTAATGGAGTACATCTAATTTCGCGTTTGATTTTGTGATACAGAAAACTGTTATTTTACTTGATGGTTATATGAATAGTATGACTACCTATTTCTGTGCGTCATCAATATATCAAGTATTTGACATCAATATAGTAGACATTTTGATGTGTCTCTGTTTCGGATATAGATGAGTGTGATAAAGTTACTTTATCTGTAATATCATTCCATAATTGTGTCTGCCATCACACACCGCAAAAGTGGAAAACGCGATTTTCTTATCATATATGTTTTAAGGTGACTAGAATGCATGAAGTGTTATATTTTTCGACGTTATCTTTTTTTTTGTCTTGTACAAACTGGAAATGTTCTCTACCCTTTACACTCTGAAAAACAATCATCCCTTACTCTGGAAAAGATTACATCCTTGACATATGCATCTTACACGTTTTCTCCCTTTACGGACTGAAGTGATGTTCGTCTTTTTTACTCGCCGAAACGTTTTCCATCCTTTACCTGTTTACACAATACACGCTCTTTCCCCTCCTAACAAACTGAAAACTTTTCGTTCTTTACAAACTGGAAACGTTTTTCTTCTGGTTGTGTTCTCGGAGCACGTTGGAAATCTTTGGGATGAGTTCATTATTACATCCCACTCCATAAGACTCGATTAGGCGTTAAAGAACGTTCTCCGACATATGAACGTAAATGAACAGAGAGCGGACAGGTTTGCCATATGCGTCCTCCTGTGCCTGATGTCTGATGAACTCCAAAGTCTTTATTTTCTTTCTCTCCGTACGAATTCTACGGTTGAACAATTTCCCGGTGTATAGGGCAGTATTATCTCATTTCTATGGGTCTTCATAGCATTATTAGGATTATTCGTTTCCTAGCTACTGTCAATAGGTCAACATGACAACAAAGACACCTTTGCGTTAAATGACCCAGGTGGTACATCATTACAACTCATTTGAAACTTCCAGCCTTAATCGCAGGCAAATTGGTTCCGGATCATCAATCACAGAACAACCAGTAAAGAGCACATGGCGATCAGGTAAGTCTTTAATGTTAGCAGAACCACGCCCCTTCCCTTCCTCCTGCCTCTGACACCTAGATATCTGCTCTCCTCATTGGAAGTGATGTGAGGATGGACAGGCATAAAGGTCAATGGCAATTCATTCTCTGTGGATCAGTTAATAGTGATGAGTTCCTATTTCAGTTTCTAATTAATGGCTAGGATATACATGCGTATGTACATACACATATTATGTGTGTGTGTAAAGAGAGAGATAGGTGGGGGGGGAGGGATCGCATATATACACACACCGGTATCACGAATATGTGTTTGTTCCCCTTTTCATATGTGATAAGAATCTGGTAAAGTTACAGGGAGGACTTCTGGATCCTCATTACCTATTATTTCGGTTGCAAGATATCTCAGGAGAAATAAAGCCATGCGCCTGCGTTTCTCTTAACTCAAGGGTCTTCAGGTGTTATGATGATCAGACGTTATAAATCTTTTAACATATTTCTCTTACTGGAAACATTTTGGTGCAGAAAATATCGGCTTGTTAGTGCTGCTACAAGGCGAGTTTTTTTTTTATACCGACAAGCGAAAGAAAAGAGAAGCCCATAAGAAGTTGATGAAATGGTTGCGGTGGGGAGTCAAGTGATAAGTGTTATGAAAAGAGCTTATTATCACTGATAAATGCCCACTGATACTGTGGTTACGATACGTGGTTGGTCTTTGATCCAGTTGAGATTCTCCAGAAATACCACAGGTGTGTATCCTCAACAGTTATACAATA
>NC_051399.1:37891481-37893981 GCF_015228065.2 Penaeus monodon
TGGTGAAAGCGTTATTAGCCCTCATGGCTGACCAATGAGGAAGCTGAGATTCTGTCAGTGTACCACAGGCATACATCCTGACAATGCTAATTGTAGTGCTAGCGATGAGCAGCGAAAAGTGATGTGGGATGTCACATGTGGAAGGTAATATACGTGGACATGAAAAGGCGACAGCCAATGAGGACGCGAGTTATGACCTTCGGAGTTGCCAGCTGTTATTTTCACCTGTATTTCATACCCAATTAATGATTCAAGTATATATTTTTATTACAGCTTTGTAATTTCTAGGAGTTATGGTAGTAATATAATTCATTGTAAAATCGATATTATGGTTATATCGTATAATGATATAAATATTTTCAAATTATATCCTATAATATATATGATATATATTCAAATTATATTTATAATATATATTCCCATTATATCTAAACATACAGACCTCTATATCTTATGGACTCTTCAGTTATATATATCTTAGATATGATTATATTTTAAAATACATATTTTTGATCACATCTTCAGAAGCATGTTTCCGTTACTTATGATATACATTTCTCTTATTTCGTCTGGCGACTGCTTCGTTGAAATTCCTCCGCTCAGTTGAACAATGTTAAAGCGAAAGTAGCCATTTAAATGGGATACTGTCATAATCTCTCGACTGAAAGAAATTGGTTCCGGGTCATAAATCACGGCGCAGTCGACGAAGAATGACCGGGTCATGACTACGCCTTAAGGCTCAGCTGATCGCCTTCATGCTCGCCGCACCCGCCCCTCGGCCTGCCTCCTACATCCCCCCCCCCCCCGCCACTTTTCGTGAGTTGCAGACACACACGTTCGTGTGTGTCTATCACTTTTGGATGCATTGCATGGGATAAACATTGCAATTTTCTTTTGTCACAGAAGTAACCATTACCCTACGTCTGAATGATTGCAGAGCATTAAAAAAAATTCTCGGCTCATGCAATTTGATATGATAAAATCCTTAGATGTTTACTTACATATAGTCTGATACAAGTCTGTTCGGATTAGATATAAAAGAAACCTGCCTTTAATCTTCAATCACGTTGGATTAGTATGCGTGACTACAGCAACAAGTTCGCGACAAGGTGTGAATTAGTTGGCCAAACATAGAGGTCATGACAGGTCACGCGCTCACGTCCTCTACATGGCGACAAATGATGATTAATGATGCATCATAATTATCCTGACTTGCTTATCATATATATATATATATATATATATATATATATATATATATATATATATATATATATATATATATATATATATATATATGTGTGTGTGTGTGTGTGTGTGTGTGTGTGTGTGTTGTGTGTGTGTGTGTGTGTGTGTGTGTGTGTGTGTGTGTGTGTGTGTGTGTGTGTGTATGGATATGTATACATATATATATACACATATATATGTGCATATATATATATATATATATATATATATATATATATATATATATATATATATATATATATAGAGAGAGAGAGGAGAGAGGAGAGAGAGAGAGAGAGAGAGAGAGAGAGAGAGAGAGAGAGAGAGATATGTATGTATGTATATATGTGTCTGTATATATATGTGTGTGGGGTGGGGGTGGGGGTGTGTGCAAATAAAACAACGAAGGAAAGGACAAGAAAACACGAATATGAGGAAGGCCTTTTCACTGTATTACTTCAGGATGCCATGGATGTGACCTCTCTTCTCGTAATTCTCTCTCTCTCTCTCTCTCCCTCTCTCTCTCTCTCTCTCTCTCTCTCTCTCTCTCTCTCTCTCTCTCTCTCTCTCTCTCTCTCTCTCTCTCTCTCTCTCTCGCAATGCACATTTAACGAGTTACTAAACGAAAACTAAAATTACTTTCACCGACAGTTACTGACAGAATATATACTTAAAAATGTCAGATTTGTAAATTATGAAAGATGAGTTGTTTACTTGAACATTTAATTGGTGACCTGAAGTGACCTCTCACGAGGGCCACCGATTCACACCTTGTCGCGAACTCATTGATGTCGGTCACTTAAACGGTTTCTTTGTGCTTGACCTGATGTTCAAGTGTTGTTTTAATTAGCAGTTTTAATGCTTTTGACCTCAAAAGATTAGCAAATGACGCCGGGTCTCCTCAGCCTCTGAACTAATGATTATGCAATGCCTGCATTAAATGGCACTAACTCTCAGTCTCGGCCTTACACACAAACACATTCCACACACAAAGGACCAGTACATTTAAACTTTTTTTTTGGTTACCTTATTTTTCTTTACACTTCTAAATTTTATTTTACAAGGAAACTGGAGTCATACATTGTTGCTCGCAATGACAAGATTCAAGTCAACACTACTGTGTGGGGTTTCTGAACAGTAATGACATATGGTGCACGTGTTCCACGCATTACGAGTCTGAGAAGTGTTGATTATAACATAGGAATGTTGTTAGTATAGATTCATAACTGTATTTCATTAATGTCAGACTGATACCCTATCATACCATGGATAA
>NC_051399.1:37898981-37903981 GCF_015228065.2 Penaeus monodon
TTTTATGATTTAAGTAAAATAGTTTTTTATGATCTAAGTATATGAATGATATATAATATAAGTATAACAGCATGATATTAGTATAGCAATTAGTATGAATTTAGTATCACAGTATAATATTAGTATAACAAGTAGTTTGATGTAAGTATAACAAATAGTATGCTAGTAAAACAATTAGTACTATACTAGTGTAACAGTTAGCATGATACTAGTATAAAAATAGTATAGTATATATATGATACAATATAAATATGATGATTGATATGATATGCAATATAAATATGATGACTGATATGATATGCAATATCAATATTGGTATTGCATAATGCCTACTCTTATGTCTCGTGAGTAAAGAGAAAAATTACAGCGACTTTTACCACGAAATTTCTCAGTTCGACTGAATAGTGTTGGAACGAAGCACGCATTACGGGAGTTACTCTCGTAACTCTTTTTCCTTTGGCCTTGACTGCAGGAAATTGGTTCCGGGTCATAAATCACGGAGCAATCGAAGAATGACCGGGTCATGATTACGTCTTAATCTCAGCTGATCGCCGTACCCGCCCCTCGGCCGGCCTCCCACCTCCGCGGGTGCGGCGAGGGGCGTGGAATGAACATTGCAATATGTGGTTGGCGTGCTTTTTCTGTGGGCACAGGAGGAAACCATGCCCCTACATCAGAGGGCTTACAGGGAATGCATACATTTTCTCTTTATTAGTATAACTCTATCCGGATTAAATGGAAAAGAAACGTTTTAATCTTGAATCACGTATGTGTGACTGCAGCAACAAGTTCGCGACAAGGTGTGATTTGGTTAGGCAAACATGGAGTTCACCAAAGGTCACCCGTGCTCACGTCCTTTACATAGCGACAAATGATGATTAATGATGCATCATAATTAGCCTGACTTGCTTATCAGGATGTTATAATTATGGCCTCTCTTCTCATTACTGTGTGTGTGTATATGCGTGTGCGCGTGCGCGCGTGTGTGTGTGTGTGTGTGTGTGTGTGTGTGTGTGTGTGTGTGTGTGTGTGTGTGTGTGTGACGGTGTCACACCAAATATAAGAATAACAATTGTAACAAATGGAATTAATAAAAGTATTGTTATCTCTTTCTCTCTTCCTATTTATCACTAGATTTATCGGGGTATTAATCGTGAAATATATTATTTCCAACGTCTCTTAATCAAAGTATATAACACTTCAAAATTTCAGAATCGTAAATCATGAAAGAAGAATTGTTTTCCTGAATATTTCATTGGTGACCTGATGTGACCTCTCGTGAGAGCCACCGATTCACACCTTGTCGCGAACTCGTTCTTGTCGGTCACTTAAACGTTTTCCTTGTATCTGACCTGATTTTCAAGTGGTGCTTTCCTTAGCAGTTCTGGTGCTTCTGATCTCGAATGATTAACGAGAATGACGATGGGTCTCTTTACACACTGATCTGTTGATTATGCAAAAAAAGCCTGTAATGGCGCCTATACTCACTATTTTTCATGCTTTCACTGATACACACTGACACTCCCTCAAATCCCAGTGTATTACGCTTTTGGCTAGTTTATTTATATCTACATTTCTGTCTTCCATTTGCAATGAAGCCATTGATTGTTACTCATAATGATGAGATACTGTATTCATTTTTCAACAGTAAACAAGAAAATTACAAAATGTGGTGTATGGTGCATACGTTGGACATATTATGGGTCTAATAACTGTTGATTACAACATGGAAATGTTTAAACATATTCATAAATGTGTTTCAATAATGAAAGAACAAATATAAAGTCGATGAAAAATATTTTAGTTGCATTCAAATCTACTAATGAAAACATCACCAAAAAGAACAGCAACACTCACTTCGAAACACTAATAATAGATGGTGCTGGTAAAGACTTCATCCTCACACATTTTTTCCTTTTGGTTCTTGGGATGGGTGCTTTCTTGTCTTTTGAAAAGTTTGTTTAGCTAACTATATTATATTAGAAAGTTATGAGATTTGACCTGTGTGCCTATTCTCACTTACTGTGTGTATGCGCAGGTTTCCAGTATCCTATTAAAACAACTTTATTCTCACACGGCATCCTGACATATACATATGCGCACATTCTTATATGCCCATTCCTTTTCCACCTTATAAACATGTGGGTGCCAAAACAAACTGTACAAATGTAAACTTACTAATAGCAATTTGGAGTTATAAACTTTCTAAGGGGAAATATCAGTAGGTACTGAATCAATACCGCAAATAATTGCAGTGATCCTTGTAAGCTATCAGATGTTATCATAACATAATAAAATGAAATGTTAAGGACATTCCCGTAGACTTGACTGCAGTGTGCAGTGTAGGCGTTATGTCATGTAAAGTGACGGGGTTAAATATCTTTACTACCCGGTGTTAACCGGGAAGTAAAGATATTTGTCGATTTTGGGTATATGAAATCGGAAGTTATGAAAAAAGGGTAACCATTCAATCTAGGATATGCTATTTGCACCTCAGACATTCATCCGAATAATGTTCTTTCCACAAATGGAAAATGAGCAACCTCTCGCTTGTCAAAACACATTTGCCTGTTAATGTGTATCCTTTTTATGACTTCTTTGTCTAAAGCAATACGACAAGGAGTTTAGTCTCAGCTTCAGAGCAACTGGTTCCGGATCGTAAATCACAGAATAATCAGTAAACCACAGGATCAGGTCATAATCAAGTTCAACCTTTTCCTGCGTCGCCACGCCCTAAACACGGCCCATCTTCGTCCCGCCCATGGGCTCCTCCTACTAATGGCCCTCCTCCTCCCTACGTAAGTCTTCCCAGTAGGAAAGTCCGTTCTGAAAACTACTACAGAACAAGGTGAAATTCTTTTACTATAAATTTTCAAAGGGCGGGCTACGGCTAACATGAAAATGACGTGTCTTGGGATTACGTGCTAGAGATGACCTTCCTTTTTTTTTATTCGTCTCTCCCCTTTTATTTCCGATTTTCTTTCCAACATTTTGAACTATTTTTAAAAATATAATTTGTTCAATAGTTTTTTTTTTTTTTTGGGGGGGGAGATTGTTTTCGAATTTCTGTGATAATATAGATAATTTGAGAATGGTCCATACAATAGATACTTCACACCATAGCTAACTATGTAACATCTGTCTTGAGATGTCATTGTCAAATGCATGGATATAAGAACGACTGTGATGATGGAGCTTTGAAAACGTACCTCACTTAGTTTTAAGGTATATGCTATCCCATGTCAAAGTAAAAATGATAATAATAATCCTAAGTAAACGAGTAATACCAAAGTAACCTATGGTATTCTAAGTCGTGAAGTACTTTGTACATGTGCGGTATATATTTATCTCTATGCACACGCACACACACACACACATATATATACATATATATATGTGTGTGTATACACATATACATACATATATGTATACCTATATGTGTGTTATAGTGTACGCCGTGGTGCAGCGGTAACCAATGGTCCGAGATTAAAAGGGGAAATGGCTGTCACATGCCAGAACCAAAGTCCTTCGAAAGAAGGCACCGTCATAGCCTTGTGAGGGGGTTCGTGACGTAAAACCAAATCAGTTGTGTGTGTTTTATGTGCTCGGCGTTGTCGACGATGCCGCTGTCCCATCTACCACGACGCCTCACGAAATACTACAGGCGCCAAGAAGAAGAATCACATCTGCCATGTCCCGGGATGTGGCAAGCTCTATGCCAAAACGTTCCACCTGAAGGCACATCTGCTTTCACACACCGGAGACCGGCCTTTCGTGTGTCACTGGATGTACTGCAACAAGGCGTTCACTCGCTCCGATGAACTCCAACGCCACCTCAGAACGCACATGGGTGAAAAACGTTTCCAGTGTGAACAGTGTGGAAAACGTTTCATGCAATCTGATCACTACAACAAACACGTCAAGATGCACGACAACCGACGCGCCCGTATTGCTCCTGATTCTCTTGCCGAAGGCGACGACGTCGGTTTTCAGTTCAGTGATGATATTGCTAATGGTTATAGCGGTGACTTTCACTCATTCGCATTGCCAGATTCTCCAATATCTGAAGTAGATTTGTAGGAGGCTGATTTGGACGTCGGAGGTGCAATTCATAATTGACACTTTTTCGACGGATTGAATTGCCTTTGTATCGCTTTGCTAAGGTGAATATATAAACACCCTATGGATTCTGTACATATTACAAAAAATTAGATGTTTTTGAATTCAAGTTCTATAGATAATTTGTAATTCCTCCTCAGCAAATTGGTAAAAAACAATGTCGGATTACAAGTTAGTAGTGAAATATAAACACCCACACAATATATACATATCTACGTACAAACTCACACGTCTATCTCTGTGTATATGTATATATATACAATATATATATTACATATATATGTAAGACATATGCATCATTATATATATATATATATATATATATATATATATATATATATATATATATATATATATATATATATATGTTTTAGTATATTATTATAGTTTGTGTTATATTTATATGTATATGATTATATTATATATATTATATAATATACTATAAATATATAGAATATATTAATATATTTGTGTGCCTTGTGTGTGTGTGTGTGTGTGTGTGTGTGTGTGTGTATGTGTGTGTGTGTGTTATTATGCATTATGATTTTTATACTGAGTGTTATAACATGACACAACAAAGAAACTATAATTAAGACAGAAAATCAAGGCTGAAACAGAATCTAAATATTCTATTAACCACCCGACAACAGAGCGTTGCCTACCCGCCCCCTCCTCGCACTACTTCTCACCCCCTTCTAAATTTCTTTACATCAGTCACATAAAGACAGTTTGTAGGAAAAGGCTGCACTTACGTACCTATCCTATTCAGTTTAGGAAATACTGATGTGTCCCGTTTACTTATTTAAATATAAAATTACGGAGAAATGCGTTAGAATGTAATGTATGAAATGACGCAATATCACAGATCAAATGGAGGCCGG
>NC_051399.1:37911481-37936481 GCF_015228065.2 Penaeus monodon
GTATATAGATATATGTGTACATACGTACATAGATATATGTGTACATTTGTATATATATATATATATATATATATATATATATATATATATATATATATATATATATATATATATGTGTGTGTGTGTGTGTGTGTGTGTGTGTGTGTGTGTGTGTGTGTGTGTGTGTACATATGTATATAGATATGTGTTCACATGTATATAGATATATATGTCTGAGCGTGTGTGTAGTTCTATTTTGTAAAAGGAAGTTTTATTCATTAACATTTCGTTAAACCTTTTGTATATGGGCTAGTCTTTAACTTGATATGCAATCACGCAAGAAACGGCTGCCATGCAGCACCCAGATTTTGTGGAACGAAATTAATTATTTTTTTATTACATGAAGAATGAGAAGTTTCTATTTGTGAACCTTTAATAACTTTACTGTTTGTATAAAGAGATGCATCCCATGCAAAAATGACAGCCTAACAAAAATTATCTTATGCGACAAGGAATCTGTTATAGTCCATTCCCTCAATTTCTTTGTTTTTGTTTTATTTGTTGTGGACATTTGTGGAATTTACACTCACTTGATTTAAGGCTGCATTTTCTTTCCAATATGAGAGGGGCTAATTCTAAAAAGTTTCAAATATCAAACGAATATTATTAAAGTAACATTTTACTGATCTCAACTCACAGGGCACATTTACAAGGTTCACCAATAATTAGCTAGAATATATACCGCAAGTACATTTACAGAATTTATAGAAACCGACTGAAAGTGTGGTTCTGAGAATTCTCCTTTATATCATTAGGCTCCTGATAATCCGTTTCAGACACAGGCGAATCCGGCAGAGCAACAGAGAAAAACTCCTCCGTCTCATCTTCACACAGTTCCACATCAACGTCGTCACCTTCGGCAGAAGCAAAATCAACACGAGCACGTCGATTCTCGTGTGTCTTGACGTGCTTGTTCAAATGATCAGAACGCATGAAACGTTTTCCACATTCTTCACACTGAAATCGTTTTTCACCGGTGTGCGTTCGCAGATGGCGTTGAAGTTCGTCGGATCGAGTAAAGGCCTTGTTACAGAAGATCCAGTTGCACACGAAGGGGCGTTCTCCACTATGTGAGAGCAGATGTGCCTTCAAGTGAGAAGTCTTGCTATAGACCTTGCCACATCCTGGAACATGGCAGATATGCTCCCTCTTCTTGGTAGCTGAAGCGTCTCTTGAAGTGTCCTGACAGTTAGGACAACGGCATCGTCGACAACGCCGAACACTGACCGATGAGTGAGCGGTGAGGAGAGCGGCGGCGATGTTGGTCTGTTGCTGAACAATGGTATCCTGAGTGACTGCGCCCGGAATGGGCTGAGGAACAGCTGGACTCACGTGTGCCACGCCACCCAGTCCAAGGCTGTCGTACTGGTGACGGTGAAAGTGGTAGTTAGAAGCAGCATGTGATGGCGGAGTAGCGTAAGTGGCACTGTTCCACCAGTTGGTTGTGTGCGGTTCCTTCGGGGGCGTGACGGGTTTCTCAGCCGGAGGAGAGAGCATGGGCGGTACAACGCCGTTGGCGAAGGCGTTGTAGTGATGCTGAAGGTACGGGTAGGGAGCACCACTGACGCCGTTATAGGTGGGCATTGACATGTGTCCAAAATGTGTAGGGCGGACGTCGGGCGGCGGTGATAAGGGTAAAGCCTGTTGATGGAAGGAACTGAAGTTGCTTGTGGTGTTGAAAGTGTTGTTGGCACTCATGGCTGACCAATGAGGAAGCTGAGATTCTGTCAGTGTACCACAGGCAAACATCCTTCTAATGCTAGCGATGAGCAGCGAAAAGTGATGTGGACATTTACCTGTGTCAGGTAATATACGTAGACTGCAAAAGTCGACAACCAATGGGGACGCGAGATATGACCTCCATTGTAGTTGCCAACTATGTTATTTTCACCAGAATTTCATATGAACGATGTTGTTATGATTCTATTATAGCTTATAATTTATATTTCATACCATATTGCTACATTTTCTTGTAAGATATTTCTGTCATATTTTATAATATACATTCCTATAGTCTCATATAACGCGTTTTCATTATATATTTTATTTATCCCTTAACATCTTGAGATTATATATATACCTTAAATATAGTATGATATATATCTATATTGTATGATATGTATCTATATTGTATCTTTTATATATTTCTGTTAAATAGTATAGTGTTTTTCTTAAAAAAAAAAAAAAAAAAAAAAAAAAAAAAAAAAAAATATATATATATATATATATATATATATAAATAAATATATATATATATATATATATATATATATATATATATATATGTATATATATATATATATAATTTTATCAAAGCTGCACTTTTTTTATTAAACGAGAATAGGGTTAATAATTGTTATAACGCAATGTATTATTATGATAATTTGCATCATATATGATATTAGTATGACACGATATTGATATAATAGTTGATTTAGAATGATTTATCAATGCAGAATTGATATGATGTTGACATGATAATTGGTATAATATAATATATTGACAGGGATTGGTACGATATATACTGACCTAAAATGTATGATATAATACTTTGACATAACAATTTTTATGATTTAAGTATAACAGTTTTTGTGATCTAATTACTTTTTATTCTGATTTAAGTATAAAAAAAAATATGATCTAATCATAAAGTATAACAATTAGTACGATCTTAGTATAGCAATCAGTATGTTAGTTACACAATTAGTATAACAATTTATATACTAGTAAAACAAATATCATAACACCAGTACAACGGCATAATATTAGTATAACAATTAGTACAATATGTATATATATATATATATATATATATATATATATATATATATATATATATATATATATGTATATATATATATATATATATAATATAATATAAATATAATTGATATGATGTGCAATATCAATGTTGGAATGGGATAATGCCTATCCTTATATCTCCTGAGTAAAATGAAAATTACAGCGGTCTACTACGAAATTCCTCAGTCCGGCTGAAGAATGTTGGAACGAAGCACCCATTAGGGGGATAATCTCGTAACTCCTTTTCCTTTGGCCTTGACTGCAGGAAATTGGTTCCAGGTCATAAATCACGGAACAGTCAAAGAATGACCAGGTCATGATTACGGCTTCATTCCAGCTGATCGTCTTCACGCTCGCCACACCCGCCGCTCGCCACCTTTTCCTCCTTCGATTTGTTTTTGTGTCAGCATAGAATGAACATTGTAATATATGGTTGGCGTGCTTTTTCTGCGGCCACAGGAGGAACCGTTTCCCTACATGGCAGTGCTTACAGGGAATGCATGCATTTTCTCTGCTTATGCAATGATTTCAGTAACATCCTCAGTTCTTTATTCGTATAAATCTATTCAGATCAGATCGAAAAGAAATCTGCTTTTAATCTTGAATCTCGTAAAATGCGTGACTACAGCTACAGTTAGTCAAACATGAAGGTCACCAAAGGTCACCCGTGCTCGCGTCCTTTACATAGCGACAAATGATGATTAATGATACGCCATAATTAGCCTGACTTGCTTATCAGGATGTTATGACTATGACCTCTCTTCTCATTACTCTGTCTATCTCTTTCTCTCTCTTCTTCTCTATATTATTTTCACTTACTCTTAATCAAAACATATAACGCTTCAGATTTGTAAATCATGAAAGAGGAACTGTTTTCCTGAATATTTCATTAATGACCTGAAGTGACCTCTAGCGAGGACCACCGATTCACACCTTGTCGCGAACTCGTTCTTGTCGGTAACTTAAACATTTTCCTTGTGCCTGACCTGATTTTAAAGTGGTGCTTTCCTTAGCAGTTCTGGTGTTTCTGATCTCGAATGATTACCGAGAATGACTGCAGTGATATGAACTAAAGGGGGGGGGAGAGGAGGAGGATTCCTTAGTTTAAGGAGGGGAAGGGAAGCTATGTAGCTGGCTACCTAGAAATTGAAAGAAGTCTTTAGAAATAAAGATGGGGGGCGAGACCCCTTGCTTGGTGTTTTCTGTGTTTTCTGGCTGGGAGGGTGGTTGTTGATTGAACGTCTTGTTGCTGGATAGGGGGCAGGAGATACCTTTTATTTTTCTTTATTTGGTGAGGTAACATTTCCGTATAGAGGATCATGGGAAGATCAGTCGGATGAAATAAAATAAATAAAATAAAAGTGCGAACGCAAACATGGTGGTGCTCATATGAGTGCAGTATGTATACACACATGCACACGCACATGCATGCATGTATACATCCACACGCATGCATACATACACACACACACGCACATACATACGTGTATACATATAATTTTTTTTTTTTTTTTTTTTTTTTTTTTTTTTTTTTTTTTTTCATGTACATACATGCATGCATACCTACATATGTATGCATACATTGACACACACATGTACATGTTTACATTTTTTTTTTTTTTTTTTTTTTTTTTTTTTTTTTTTTCGCCTGCTAGGATTATATAGTGGTGTAGGCCCGCTATGATAGCCTATTGCAGGTGAGACCCTCGCCTGCCTCCCTCCCAGCTCCTAGGAGCTGAGAGCGAGGTTCAGTGGGTCACTCTTTTCTTTTTGGTTGAGAACAAGTAAAACACAAGGTATAAAAACGGTAATGCGCGATAAGCAAAACAAAAACATTATGCAAAAAGGTTGAACAGTGAGCGTGAATAGTGATGATGAGGTATGGTGATGGAGGGTGGGGCCGTGTGTGTTTTTTCTGTTTAGGGGTGAGAGACATCCTCTGCTCTGCGAACACAGTGTAAACACGGTGCTCACCGGGCAGAGGCCTCTCCCTACCCCTTAGATTGTCAGCATACAAGTGTATAGAGACAATCAGGGTGATGTGATGGCAACATAGTGTAATGCTAGATGGTGAAGTCATATGTGGATATAAAAATACAGAAACATATAATTTTTTTTTTTTTTTTTTTTTTTTTTTTTTTTTTTTTTTTTTTTTTTTTTTTTTTTTTCGCCTGCTAGGGATTATTATAGTAGGTATAGACCCGCTATGATAGCCTATTGCAGGTGAGACCCTCGCCTGCCTCCCTCCCAGCTCCTAGGAGCTGAGAGTGAGGTTCAGTGGGTCACTCTTTTCTTTATTTGATTAGAACTGAACCGAAAAATAGAAACGAGAGTACATATAATATATACACATCTATATAGGCATGCATACATATACACACGATACATGTGCCTGCGCAAACACACATACACACGTGCATGCATACATGCACACATATCCTCACGCGCGCTGCATATACATACATATGTACATAGAGAATGTACACATGCATATACATACACACGCGAGAGTGCGAGAACATAATCAGCAGTAACAGTAATAATAATGATAATAATAATAATGTAACAAGTAAAAGGTACAACAGGTTGAAGGGATTAGCGCACAACTCGTTAAGGGATGATGTATGAAGGTGTGAATGTGATGTGGTGATATGGTAAGTGATGATGTGCAGTAATGGTATCGTGAATATTTGTCATGATGGTCACCTTTCCGCATGGACGGCTGAGGTGGCTATGGTTTGGCATTATGGTGAGTCTTTCGGATGAGCGGCTTGGCTTGCTTGCTTGCTTGGCATTATAGCAAATCTTTGCGCATGGAAGTCATCCTCCGACCCGAGCACATGCGCTACTGCGCGGTTGTGTGCGGGTCGAAGGCTTCTTCCATGTCCGATGCGCTGAATAATCCTTCAATATTATAAAAAAACGAGTTGTAAAAACAGGGTAGGAACACATATATATTTGAGCTTTATGAAGGGTCAAGAACCATCCTTCGACTCGCCCACATACATGTATGTGTGCGGATCGGAGGCTTTTCTCCTTCCCGAGCATTAGCTCGCATAGATGGGGTCTGGGGGGTCTCCGGTAATCAGTGGGAGTGTCCTAGGCCACCACGGGTGATTTGTTTGTGTGTGCGTGTGCTTGTGTATGATGTCGTCGTAGTTTGTGTTGTCTATGTGTTGTATGCGGTCCCATGTTCGTTTGGCTAGTGTGTGTATGCGTATGTTCAGTGGCTCTATGTTGTATGTTTGGTGTAGTGATTGTGCGGTGATTCTGTATCGTATTCTGTCCTGTATAGTGGTGTTGTTTATCCAGTATAGTGCTTTGTTCTGTATAGATTGCATCTTGAGTTTCTGTGTGTTTGAGATTGCAATCAGTGGAATGGGTGTGTACTCGAGTATGGGTCTTACGGTGGTTTTGTAGAGTTTAAGTTTGGTGGCTGTTGTGCAGTATGAGAAGCGTCTGATCTTTTTGAGAGCTGTGCTTGCTTGTTTAGTGCGGTGTTGTGCGTGTGTGTGAATCCCGTTTCTGCTGAAGTGTAGGCCTAACATGTTTCCCGAGGTTGCGTATGGCATGTCTGTGTTGTTTATCGTGAGTGGGGGTGGGTTGCGTCTCGCCACTGGTATGATTGTGAATTTGTTTGTGTTGGTTTGTATTTTCCATTTGATTTGTGTGATGTCGTCTGCGTATGCTGTGTAGTTGCTGTATGGTGCTGGTGGTGGCAGGCTGGCAGTGTAGAGGGTGAAGAGTGTGGGTGAAAGAACGCTGCCCTGTGGAACTCCACTTCTGAGGTGGATGGGAGGGCCTTGGTGTGCACCGAGGCGGATGGAGGCTGTTCTGTTGTCCAGGAAGTTGCATAAGAGGCGTGTGAAGTGTGGAGGTAATTGTAATTGTGTTATTTTGTATTTGAGACCGTCATGCCAGACCTTATCAAAGGCCTTGGTGACGTCTCGTAGTATAATGTTGGTTTGGTGCTTGTTTGCGAGACTGAGAGCGATCTCCTCGTAAGCGAGGGCGATTGCGCTCCCAGTCCCTCTGTGTGGGCGAAAGCCGTGTTGCCTAGGGTTGTGTATGTCGTTGTATTCAAGGTGTGTTTTAAGTCTGTGTGTGATAATCCTCTCAAGCAACTTCCCGGGAACTTCCAGCAGTGAAATCGGTCGGAAACTGGACACTTCGTGGGGTGGCTTCCCTTGTTTTGGGATCAAAACAAGGGAGGCATGTTTAAACCTACTGGGGAAGTGTCCAGTTGCCAGGGCAGCGTTGAAGATGGATCTGAGGCGGGTGATCATGATGGGTGGGAGGTGTTGAATGATGAGTTTGTTAATGTTGCTGTGTCCTGGTGTTGTGTTTTAGAGTGTGTGTGTGCGCGTTTCATGTCTTCTGGTGTGATGGGTTGTGAGAGAGGGTTGTCAGGTGAGAGAGTGTTGAGTGATATTGTTTGTGATGGGAGAGTCAGGTGTTGCAGGTGTTGTAGTGATTGTGTTACCTCGGCTTCTGTGTGTGGGTCAAATGTTGTGTTTTCAGCAGGGGAGATTTGGAAGTTCTGTTGCCAGAACTCTCTGTGAACAGCTTCCATCCCCTCTGCTGTGTGAATCTTTTGTCTGTTGGTGTTGTAAATCCATGTGATAGTCTGTCTGTTCGATCCTATGAGTCTCCTGTGTTTCATCCAGAAGACTTTAGGATCTTTTATGTTGTTGCATAGTTCTCTTGTGAGTGTTTCCCAGTGTTGGTTGCTCATGTTTTTTGTTTCGTTGGTGAGTTGTATTTGAATTTCTCTGTGTCGTGTTCGAAGTTCTGTGTTCCATCCCTGTGTTTCAGCAAGTTCCCGAAGGTGTCTGTAGTGTATTTTTAGTGTTTTTAGACGATGTGTTTCTCGGTAGTATACAAGTGTTTTGTATGTTGTTTTAGGAATGTTTGCCTCACGGGCGGTCTGTATGTCTGCGTACCACTGGTTAAGGTGGTGGTCTATGGTGTGTGTGGGTTGCCCCTCGAGATCTGGAGTGTGTGTGTGTTCAAGTGCTTGTTTAAACCCTTCCCAGTTTGCATGTTTGAGGTTCTCTCGGGGCGGTGTGGGTACCATGATGGGGTTGGTGGAGAGTGTGAGTATCACCGGAAGGTGATCGCTGGATGTGACATCGTCTGTGGTTATGTGGTAATTCAGATTTGCATGTGTGTTGGCGAGAACTATGTCTGGTGTGGTGGAGCTGTTGGCACGTATGAATGTTGGGGCGTCTGGGCCGAGGTGGGTGACTCTGCCGTCGGAGATGAGTGAGGCGAGGCCTCGTCCGACGGCATTTGTGTCTGTGTAACCAAAGAGTCTGTGGTGTGCGTTGAAGTCTCCCATGATATATGTTGGTTTTTGGTGTCGTAGAAGTTGGAAAAGATCAGGTTGGTTAAGGTAAGGTCTGCGTGGGGGATGTAAGTGGTGGCGATGATGATGGGTCCATGAGGGGTGTCGATTTCGATGGCCATGAGTTCTGAGGTGAAGGTGTCCAGTATTTTGTGTTTGATGTGTTGTTTGACGGCAATGGCAATGCCGTCACTGGTGGCGTTTGTTTTGTTGGATGTGTATGTGTTGTAATTGAATATTTTAACTGTTTGTGGGTGTTTGAGTGAGTGTGAGTTAATGAGGATGATGTCGGGTCGTGTTGTCTGTATTGGTTGCAGAGTTCTTGTCTTCGTCTGTATGTCCAGGTGTGTACATTGTGTTGTATGATCGTGAGGCGTGAGTGTAATGTGTTGTGTGTTGCAGCCATGGTGTTACTTGGTTGTGTGGTACCAGCCATTCTGTATGTGTTCAAGGTTTTGCGGTTTCATCTTCTCGATCATTGCAGAATGGATGAAGATGTTGCCGGCGTGTAGGTGATGTGTAATTTTCTGTTCGTGAATGCGGTTTTGGTATGTAGTGTTTGTGTAAATCCATTTGATTGTACCGCGTGTTATCTCCTGTGCCAGTTGTAGTCTGTTTAGGTGTTTGTATCGTGAGGGTTCCGCGGCAAAGAGGCGGATGCCGTATGTTTTTGGTTCGAGGTCGTAACCGTCCCTGTGGCGAAGGGACTGATCATCGATCTCTGAGTCTGTTAGGTCGTCTGTTTGTTTTCTGTGTGCATGTGTTGTTTTGGGTTTGACTGACTGTGGTTTTGGGTGCTGTGGTGACTGCTTGTGGGTGTTGGGCGTGCAGGTGACTGTGTAGGTGTAGGAGTTGGTGTTGGGTTTGGTGTTGGTGCTGGTGCTGTTGTTGATTTTCTCTGTGGTGTGGCGAAGAGTTCAGTCTCTGGCTCGTCCTGTGGGCCGAGATCTGGGTGTGGAGGCTGGGTTTGTTGTGGCGAGACGGTGGAGTGTGAGATGGTAGTTTCTGTGGTTGTGTTGTGTGTGGTTGGTGGGAGAACTTTGAATATTCCCCAGGAGTCCCCATTCCCGAGATCGAGATCTGGCAGGTTGTTTCTCTTCAACACTTTTTGGGCATGGTGCCTAAAGCCTAGGCCTGGTTCCATGATATTTTGCAGGTGGGCGTGAATGAGGGCTGTCATAATCCCAACAGATAGGTTATTGGGGAGCTGCAGGATTATCTGTGGTTCTTTCTTTTCCTTCTCCTTCTCCTCCTTCATTTCTTTGATTAAAGGTTTCAGCCAGGCATTCTGGGTGGCTGCTTGCTATTTTTTTAGGGGTAATTCTTTCTTCTCCTCCTCTTTTTTGTTTTTTTCCTCTCTTGTTTTTTTCATGGCCTCCTTCCTGAGGGGGCAGGAGTTGGCCAGGGTTCTGTGTGCCTCTCCGCAGTTGAGGCATCTCTTGTTTGCAGACTTGCAGTCTCTGTAGTTGTGAGTGTTTGAGCCACACTCTGAGCAGAGCTTGAGGTTTTTTTCTTTATCTGGGCAGTTTGTTTTGTAATGCCCATATCTGTAGCAGTGCATGCATTGCACTATGTTAGTGAACCGTTCTGGTTCGATTTGTCGGGGGCTGATATATATGTTAAAGAGATAGAGTCCTTTCTCTTGAATTTTGGCTGTGGTCTGGTGGTCTGCAAATTGTATTTTGATTAGGTAACGATTTTTCATGATGTAAATGTTACCTATTTTCGTTTCAGGCATGGTTTTCTCTAGTTCCTCTTTGATGTTTTCGGGAGTTTCTTTTACGAGCTCCCGGTCGAGCTGTTTTAGAACTAGGGTGAGTTTTGCCTTCAGTTCTGGTGGCATTTGAGGTTCGAACCCTTTCTTCCTCAGAGTTTCGGTAGTTGCAGGGGTGAAAAGGGCCTCTGCGTTTGTCTCATCTTGGCAAATTATAATGTAGTGGTCGTGAGCGGTGATTACTCTGAGTGTTCTGATTTCGGCATCAAAGAGGGCTTGCAGAAGGGCTTCCCTCTTCGCAGGAGAGGGTCGCCCGTTGGTTGCTTTAATCTTTATTCTCATGGTGGCATGAGGTAAGGGTGGGGGTATTGCTACCTACGCCACTGACCCAAAGGAGGACAGGAATTACAAACCCACCCTCGTCCCCTCTTGAAGGGGCTGTAGAGGACGTGTGAGTGTTCCTGATTTGGTCAGTGGAGACCCTTTTCAGGGACCTAACCCTATCCCTACTCACTAGAGTGGCAGGTTTATAAAGACCTGCGATTTCCCTGTTCCTACTGCCTGACCCTCTCAAGAGGAAGAGCCGGCGGAGTTCTCCGGTTCCTTTCGAGAATTGAGGCTTTGTACGTGGTCGTACTCCCTGGTCCCAATCTGCTACAAGGGGACTGGGGCTGTAGACCTCTCCCAGGCGAATACTAGAGTCACAAGAACTCTCGTAGGCCCAGGAAGAGTACAGGAAGGAAGGGAAGTAGTGAGTGGCAGAGATAGAGGTCCAAGAGTGGTTGATCACCGGGCTCTGAATACAGGTGTTGAAAGCCGAAGCTACACGCTTATTCAGGGCCTGTGTATCAATCAACGACCGATAGCAGGGGTCGGTGACACACAAACTAGCCTGGTCAAGGTCGCGGTAAACCACGGTGGCTTGACGGAGCTGTCTGTATGTCACCTTGTCAAGGTTAGCTCTCAGTAACATAAATGTTACCTGAAGTCAAAACTGTGTGTTTGATAGCTAAGGAGCTTGCAAGCACACCGTGAGCGAGGGCACAACAAAGAGATTAGTACAGGCTAGCAGTATCTGGCAAGTCGGGGAGCGAGCTCATCGATTGGCTGGATAATGCTGTACTGTCTATGATCTATAGGTTGTGGCTGCTGGTTTTGACGTGATCATGACTGCAAATGACGCTGGGTCTCCTTATATACTGAATTTTTCATTATACAATATATGTCTACAGAGGCACCCATACTCACTTTTTCTCTCATTCACAAATACACACCGACACTTCCTCGAATCCCAGTCACACAATGCATACGCCTTTCACATAATTCCACCGGCAGGGGACTAATATATTTCACTTTTATATATTCTATCTATACTTCTGTATTCTAATTACAATGAAGTTGGAGTCATATCGTCCATCACTTGTTACTCATGATGATAAGATACAACATTGTATTCCTTTCTCAACAGCAAATAAAATGTACAGAATGTGATGTATGGTTCCTCGCATTGTAGGCCAAATAAATGTTGATTACGACATAGAAATGTTTGAACACATCTATAAATGTATTTTAGTTACATAATTTTATACATTTTTTTATATCAAGTAATTCAGCAGCCAAGGTGACTTTAAATATAAAGTCGATGCAAATATTTTAGTCGCATGCAAATCTACTAATGAAAACATCGTTTTCTGTCATCAAAACGAGAGCAACACTCCGAAATCCCAGCAACAGATGATTCTGGTAATGACTTCATCCACACGTTTCTTTTCTTTAGTTCTTGAGATGGATCTTCTTATCTTTTGAAACGTTCGTTTAGTTGTTATATTATGATATTAGAAAGTTATAAGATTTGCGGACCACCTTTGTCCTATGTGTCTGTTCTCACTTACTGAGTGTATGTGCAGGTTTCCAGTATATTATTAAAACAACTTTAATCTCACACAACATCCTATCACATACATATTTACACATTGGTATATGCCTATTACTTTTCCACCCTATAAACACAGGGATGGCAAAACAATCTCTTCAAATGTAAACTTACTAAAAAGCAATTTGGAGTTGTAATCTTTCTGAAGTGAAAAGTCAGTCAGTACTGAATCTATATCGTAAATGATTTCAGTCATCCTGTTTCAGTCTGTTTGACTTTTTATAACATAAGAAAAAGAAATTCCTGTAGATTTGACTCCAGTGTGCAGAGTAGGCGTTACCTCAAATGATGGTATTCCCGGGAAGTAAAGATATTTGTCGAGTTGGGAATATGAAAGTGGAGATTACTGAGTCCAAGATATGCCACTTGCGCCTCAGACATTCATCCGGACAATGTTCTTTCTACAAATGGAAAATGAGCACAACCTCCCACACTGTCAAAACATATTTGCCTGTTAACTTGCATATCTTCATTGCCTCAGCTTCAGAGCAATTAGTTCCGGATCATAAATCACAGAATAATCACTAAACCACAGGGACAGGTCATGATCAAGTTCATCCTTTTTTTGCGTCGCCATGCCCTAAACACGACCCATATTCCTGCTCATCGTCTTTCCTCCTGGCCATGGCCTCTCCATGATCCCTCTACCCATGGACTCCCTCTTCCCCCCGCTCATGGCCCTTCTAAAGGCCTTCTCATTGGGAAAACCCGTTCTGAAAATTACTGCAGAACAAGGTGATATTATTATATTTTTCTGTAAATCTTCAAGGAGTGGGAGGTAAGGGCAAAGGGCGGGCTTCGGCTAACATGAAAGTGACGTGTCTTCTGATTACGTGTTAGAGATGACCTTCCTTTATCTTATTCTACTTCCCCCTTTATTTCCGATTTTTTTCTAAACGTATTAAAATATCTTTTTGTTCATTTATTTATTATTATTACTTTTTTAATATTACTATTTTCGAATTTCGGTGAACGCTGGCGTCAATCTTGCCAGCGTTTCGCCGCCTAATTTGTACAACGGCGTCGGGGAGCTTCCCTACCCTTGCCTGCAGCACCACTACAGCGCCCTTGCAAACGCTGTTACACCACCCACGCTCTCCCCTCCGCCCGAGAAACCCATCCCGCCCACGAGGGAAACGTACACAACGGACCGCCACTACGCCTCACAAAATACTACAGGCGCCAAGAAGAATCACATCTGCCATGTCCCGGGATACGGCAAGCTCTATGCCAAAACGTCCCACCTGAAGGCACATCTGCTTTCACACACCGGAGAGCGGCCTTTCGCGTGTCACTAGATGTACTGCGACAAGGTGTTCACTCGCTCCGATGAGATACGATGCGTAATTGATATTTTTTTCGACGGAATGAAATACCTTTGTATCGTTTTACCAAGGTGAACCTATAAACACCCTGTAGGTGCCATGCAGATTACAATAAAATGAAATATTTTAAAATTCATGTAGTATAGATAATTTGTAATCCATCCTCAGCAAACAGTGTCGGATTACATGTTAGTAATGAAATACACAAGCACACTATATATGCATATCTATTTATACACTCACATATGTCTATCTATCTATCTGCATGTGTATATATATACATATATATAATATATATACATATATATAATATATATACATATATAATATATATACATATATATATATATAATATATATACATATATATGATATATATATAATATATATACATTTATATTTAATATATATATATCAAATATATACATATACATATAAATTTATATATATACATATACATATATATATATGCACATACATATATATCTACATATACATATATACATATAACTGTGTGTGTGTGTGTGTGTGTGTGTGTGTGCTTTTATGCATTATGATTTTTACATGAAGCGTCACAACGCAACAAAGAAAGACAATCAAGACTAGAGAACTGAAATAGAATCTCAGTAAGTTTCAGGGCACTTAAAACTATTAACCATCCGACAATTGAAAAAGTTTGCCTACCTCTCCCCCATCCTCGCATTATCTATCTCCTAAACTTCTTTACAAGAACAGTGAAGAAGTATAGACAAAGGCTGCAATGGCTATAGCACTTACGTTCCTATCCCTTTCATTTTAGGGAATACTGATGTTTCCTATTTACTTTTTGAATTATAAAGTTACGGAGAAATGCAAACTATGGAATGACGCAATATCAGAGATAAAATGGAGGCCGGAAGGAAAGTCACAATACGGGTGAACTTGATGGCTTGCCTTCTCGAAACATTGGTGAGCTGTTTACAGTGGTGAGTTTCAACTTGACACTTTAACTTATCAAGCTAGTCCGTGTAAGTAAGCAATATTAGAAAATCTTGGGAAAAAAGGAAAAAAACATGTGAAAGAGTATGAGAATGATGGAGATTTTTTTGTGTCAAGAACTGTCAAAATAATCCCCAAGAATTGGCGGCATATTGTCTTTGGTTGCTAATAGAAATTTCTTCCCTGGCCTCGTCATGTGTGACCTGAAATGACCCATTGTGAGAGCCACCGATTCACACCTTGTCGCGAACTCGTTTTTGTCGGTCACTTGAACGTTCTACTTGTGTTTGACCTAATTCACACGTGTTGACGTCATTAACAGTTGTAGTTAGTACTTGTTTTGACAAATTTTAACAAATGAAATGTCAGAACAAGAGATGAGAGGAAAAAGGAGTATAAAGAACTAAATTATATGTTTCATTACTTTTCTGTTTCTACTTTGATAACTAAAGTAGACTTTCAGTAAGATGTGGAATTCTAAACGGACTGCATGAAGGTCGATGGATTTTAAACTGCTAGTCACTATTACTGATAATGATGGAGGGTAAGCGAAAATTTAAGAGAGCTTGACTTGACATGATATTGTTCTTTTTCATTGAGCATCAATGCATCATTTCAACACTTCACTAACGCTGGACACACTCAGCTTCTCATTCTGAACTTATAAAGGTCCTTGATTTGAATGCAGTCATATATTCTAGGGTGCAATGACAGGCGTTTAAAAGTAAACAAATCAGCATCTCTGATTTTTCCTCAGTCATTAAAAAATTGGTTCCGGGTCATAAATCAAGTAACAATGAAGAAGCAACAGGTGATGAAGAGGTCATAATCGAGTTTAGCCTCTTTGTTTCTCGCCGCGCTCCGCCCTCGACCCCTCCTGCCCTGCGCCCCAACCCGCCCCTGGCCGCTTTTCCCGCCCCTCTGCACCGCCTTCAACAAAGGAAATCGTCTGTTCCGAAAACAGCGATTTGTTGTATGAATTTGAATGAATCTCGTCTACAGACTCCTTTTCTCCAAGACGTATAAATAGATTCTTTTTTATTATCATAATTCACAAGAAGAAAAATGTGTCTGACACAAATACCATGACCACAGCTTATAAGTTAATGTACGTCGTAGGCAAGAATAATATACAAGAGCAAAGAAATAGATATATAGATTATCCAGATAATTTCTACAAATAATAATGACAGGAGACTAATAAGCGACACGGTATACCGCCAGCATTTTAGATTCCTAGGATAAAGTGTGCTGATGAAGTTGGCGGATGGGCGCCGCTACAAAGTAGTAAGCGGTACAAGAATCAATAACCCTGTCATATTAAGAAGCTTGTTTCTTGTATTATTTCCAGTCTCAGTTGTGAGGGTGGAGTTGAGTGACTGTCTGGGAGGAAAACATCTGATGAGGGAGAGGGAAGAGGTATATATGTGTAAAACGATATATCGCAGATATATCGTATACAGGGGTAACGTATCGGCCTCTCATCCGAGGGGTCGGCGGTTCGCGCCCCGCCCAGGCACGAGAAGTTGCAATTATCGCCTGGAGGTTACTGCTGTGGCTGGGCACCACGGCGGGTAAGGACTCGGTTCAGCCGAGTAGCACCAGCTGATACACGTGAGCGAGTCGGCATTAGTCGACACAGGCCGGGCTCCCCTCATGGGTATAGCCTGAGCGAGGCTGTTCCGCATATCGGACTTGTCCTTATCGCAGATATTATTTGGCAAGCAATGAATACATTTAATCATATTTCTTACTTTACAATCATAAAAAAAACTTATGAGCTGAGTTTGGAGAAGTTACCATTAAGTCATTAAACTTTTTTTTTACTCACTGACTCGGTGAAGTGATATATTGGGCCATCTTATATGGCGCATATGAATATTTTAGTAATGAATAGCTGTCGCTCAATGTAAACCGAATAAGATTAAAAGAATTTGCTAGTCTGAGAGCCATATAGGTTGACAATAACAAATTCGTGACAATCAACAATTTATCAATAGTAGTTTTCGTTTACTCCCTCGAATATTTCATTTTTAAACCTTTATTTTTTCATATATTACGCGATCGTGTTTATAGGCAGTGTACGGTGTAAACATTCATATATATATATATATATATATATATATATATATATATATATATATATATATATATATATATATATATATATATATATATATATATATTTATATATATATTTATATATATATATATATTTTTTTCAACAGCCATTTATTCCACAAAACACTGCCTCCCCGGCGGGGAATCGAACCCCGGTCTCCCGCGTGACAGGCGGGGATACTAACCACTATACTACCGAGGAAGATACATATAGATAGATAGATAGATAGATAGATAGATAGATAGATAGATAGATAGATAGATAGATAGATAGATAGATAGATAGATATAGATATAGATATAGATATATACATACATATGTGTATATATATATATATATATATATATATATATATATATATATATATATATATATATATATATATATATATATATATATATATATATATATATAAGAAAACACGAATATAAGGAAGGCCTTTTCACTGTATTACTTCAGGATGGCATGGATGTGACCTCTCTTCTCGTAATTCTCTCTCTCTCTCTCTCTCTCTCTCTCTCTCTCTCTCTCTCTCTCTCTCTCTCTCTCTCTCTCTCTCTCTCTCTCTCTCTCTTTTTCTATCTATCTCTCTCTCTCCATTATTTTCACCGACAGTTACTGACGGAATATATTCTTCAAATTTTCAGATTTGCAAATCATGAAAGATGAGTTGTTTACCTGAACATTTAATTTATGACCTGAAGTGACCTCTCGCGAGGGCCACCGATTCACACCTTGTCGCGAACTTATTCAAATCGGTCATTTAAAATTTTTCTTTGAGCTTGACCTGATTTTATACTTTTGACCTCAAATGATTAGCAGATGACGCCGGGTTTTCTCAATCTCTGAACTAATGATTATGCAATGCCTGCATAAAATGGGACTAACTTTCAGTCTCTGTCCTACACACAAACATCTTCCGTACATAAAGGACTTTTTTTCTAATGAATTTATTTTTGTTTATACTTTTGAATTTCGTTTTTACAACTAAACTGGAGTCATACATTATTAATCGATGACAAGATTCAAGTCAACACTATTGTGGGGGTTCTGAACAGCAATGACGTATGGTGCACGTGTTCCACGCATTACGAGTCTGAGAAGTGTTCATTATAACATAGAAATCCTGTTTGTATAGATTCATAACAATTTCATTAACGCCAGACTGATACGCTATCATATTATGGTGAAATTAAATCCATGGATGCTGTGAGTAATTTAGTAACCAAAATGACGTTAAATGTTGCATGCAAATCGAATCTAATCATGGTCGTCTCTCCCAAAAAGAAGACCAACATTTATTTCGAAACCCCAACGATATGTGCTTCGGGTGGTCTTGCTAATGTCTCGCTATGTTCTATGTGATTTCATGATCCTGAGAAGTTATACAATTTTGGGAACGCGTTTTCAATGCTCAATTTATCGGTTGTGAGTGTATGTTGCCATTCTGTCATTGAAGTGGCATTAATCTCACCCTGCTTCATTCCTGTAAATACTTTTGTTTTGTATCTATGAAATCAAAGGAAATGAAATGTTAGGGGCATCCCCGTAGACTTACCACACTAAATGTTAATCTTGGTCAGTCACTTCATATATCGTTGAAAAAAGTCGCTGCACATGTACTGATGCCACGCTTCATCCGAATATTGTTGATTCTTTTGTGATTAAGGGAGAAGCACTTGTAACTGGAAATTGACCCCAACTTCCCGCATTGTCAAGGCATATCTATGTCATCTGTCTCAAGCAAAATGTTTGTCTAAAGCAAAAAGTTTATTGACTATTTACTATTGAAAATTTGGCTTATAAATTACAGAATAATCAGTAAACCAGAGGATGAGATCATGATCAAGTTCAAAGCCTTTTGTTGCATCGCCACGTCCTATCTTCCCGCCCATGGCCCCACCTCCCGCCCACGGCCCCACCTCCCGCCCATGGCGATTCGTTCTGCCCATGGCCCTTCTTCCCGACTTCTAACCAGCCTTCTCAGAGGAAATATCTATTCTCAAAATGCTGCAGAAAAGTGTAAAATTCTTTCATTATCCACTACCCTTCCCATCTTTTTCAATCTCAGTGGGACAGTAGGCAGTTCACACTTAGTGATGAGGGTAATTTTTTTAAAAGCTATGTTCTATATGTCCCAACCTGCTCAGTCTATTTATCATCTGGTGACGCAATGAAGAGCAGTCCGGGAGGAGTTGAGTGACTGTCTGGGTGGAGATCCTGTGATGAGGGGGAGGGGGAGGGAGGGGAGAGGGCGGGGAGGAGAGGTGGGAGGGCGGGATGTTCCAAGTGGTGGGCGGCGCACAAACACTGAAGCTGCTCTTTCTCGTTTCATTTCGAAGTTTAGTTTCACTTATGTGTAATGCTTTTTACGTTTGTGTTTATATGTATGCATTAAAATAAAAAAAAAAAAAAAAATATATATATATATATATATATATATATATATATATATATATATATATATATATATATATATATATATATATATATATATATATATATAGATATGCATATTAACACACACACACACACACACACACATACACACACACACACACACACACACACACACACACACACACACACACACACACACACATATATATATATATATATATATATATATATATATATATATATATATATATATATATATATATATTATATATATATATATATATTGATATATATTAATATATATATATATATATATATATATATATATATATATATATATATATATATATATACATATGTGTGTGTGTGTGTGTGTGGTGTGTGTATACATATTGATATACATGTGTATGTATATAAGTGTGTGTGTATATAAATGTGTGTGCATATACATATACCTACACACACACATAGATATGCATAATAATATATAGATATACAAATACACACACGCACACATATATACAGTATATATATAGTACATATATATAATATATATATGTGTGTGTATATAAACATACAGATGCATACATGCACGCATACATACATACATGTGTGTGTATGTGTGTATAATGCATACATATATATATATGTATATATATATATATATATATATATATATATATATATATATATATATATATATATATATATATATATGTATGTATGTATGTTATACACACCCATACACACACACACACACACACACACACACACACACACACACACACACACACACACATATGTATACATATACATATATCTGTGTATGTAAGTATGTGTACATATATGTGTGTGTTTGTGTGTGTGCGTGTAGTTCCATTTCATAAACAGGAAGTTTTATTCATTAACATTTCATTAAATCCTTTGTCCGGAAAGTGGGCTAGTCTATAATTTGATATGCAATCACACAAAAAACGGTTATCATGCAGAATTTGTTCCATGAAGAATTGGAAGTCTCTATTTGTGAAACTAATAACTTATGTTGACACTGGGATACTTTACTTTTTATATAAAGAGATGCATTCCATTCAAAAATAGCCTAACGAAAATTATCTTATAAGACAAGGTAATCTGTTATAGTCCATCCCCTCAATTTCTTTGTTTTTGTTTCATTTGTGGAATTTACAAACGCTCACTTGATTTAAGGCTCATCTGCCTTTTCTTTCGATATGGGAAGGGCTAATACGCACAAGTTTCAAATATCAAACAAATATTATCAAAGTAACATTTTACTGATTTCAACTCACAGGGTGCATTTACAAGGTTCACCAATAATTAACGAGAATATATGATGCAAAGACACATACAGAATCTGAAAGTATGGTTTTGAGAATTCTCCTATATACGGTTAAGTTCCTGAAAATCCGTTTCAGACACAGGCGAGTCTGGCAGAGTTACAGAGAAAAACTCTGTTTCATCGTCACACATTTCCACGTCAACGTCGTCACCTTCGGCAGGAGTTGCAGAAGCAACACGGGCGCGTCGGTTCTCGTGTGTCTTGACGTGTTTGTTCAGGTGATCAGAACGCATGAAACGTTTTCCACACTCTTCACACTGGAAACGTTTTTCACCGGTGTGCGTTCGCAGATGGCGCTGAAGTTCGTCGGATCGAGTAAAGGCCTTGTTACAGAAGATCCAGTTGCACACGAAGGGGCGTTCTCCACTATGTGAGAGCAGATGTGCCTTCAGGTGAGAAGTCTTGCCATAAACCTTGCCACATCCTGGAACATGGCAGATGTGCTCCCTCTTCTTGGTAGCTGAAGTGTCTCTTGAAGTGTCCTGGCAGTTAGGACAACGGCATCGTCGACAACGCCGAACACTGACCGATGAGTGAGCGGTGAGGAGAGCGGCGGCGATGTTGGTCTGTTGCTGAACAATGGCATCCTGAGTGACTGCGCCCGGAATGGGCTGAGGAACAGCTGGACTCACGTGTGCCACGCCACCCAGTCCGAGGCTGTCGTACTGGTGACGGTGAAAGTGGTAGTTGGAAGCTGTATGTGATGGCGGAGTAGCGTAAGCGGCACTGTTCCACCAGGTAGATGTGTGCGGCTCTTTCGGGGGCGTGACGGGTTTCTCAGCCGGAGGAGAGAGCATGGGCGGTGCAATGCCGTTGGCGAAGGCGTTGTAGTGATGCTGAAGGTACGGGTAGGGAGCACCACTGACGCCGTTATAGGTGGGCATTGACATGTGTCCAAAATGTGCAGTGCGAGCGTCGGGCGGCGGTGATAAGGGTAAAGCCTGTTGATGGAAGGAACTGAAGTTGCTTGTGTTGAAAGAGTTGTTGGCACTCATGGCTGACCAGTGAGGAAGCTGAGATTCTGTCAGTGTACCACAGGCAAACATCCTGATAATGCTGATTGTAGTGCTAACGATGAGCAGCGAAAAGTGATGCTGACATTTACCTGTGTCAGGTAATATACGTAGACCGCAATAGTCGACAACCAATGAGAACGCGAGCTATGACCTCCATCGTAGTTGCCAACTCTGTTATTTCCACCAGTATTTTATATTAGCGATATTGTTATCATATTATTATAGCTTATAACATTATATTGTATTGAGATATATATTCCTTAAATATCGTATGATATGTATTTTTATTTTATCTTTTAATCTGCATTCTCTTTACTAGAGATGAGAATGGGGTTAATCATTGATATAATAATGTTATATTAATATGGCAAATTGTATCATATATTATATTAGTATAACATGATATTGATATAATTGAATTAGTACGATACATCAATGCAGTAATTGATATGATGTTGACATAATAATTGGTATAATATGATATATTAACTGTGATTGGTCCGATATATACTGACAACAATGTATGATATAATAAAAAAAAAAAAGTGATTTAAGTATAATATTTTTTATGATCCAAGTATAAAAAAATTATGATCTAAGTACAAAAAAATATGATCTAAGTATAACAGTTAGTATGATATTAGTATAGCAATTAGTACAAATCTAGTATCACAGTATACTATTAGTATTACAATTATTGTAATATAAGTATAACAATCAGTATGTTAGTAAAACAATTACTATAACACTAGTATAACAGTTAGCATGTTATTAGTATAACAATCAGTATATATGTGATACAATATAAATATGATAATTGAAATGATATGCAATATCAATATTGGGATGGGATACTGCCTGTTCTTTTATCTCGTGAGTAAAAGGGGAAATTACAGCCAACTCTACCATGAAATCCCTCAGTTCGGCGAATAATGTTGGAACGAAGCACCCATTAGGGGGGGGTGATCTCGTAATTCCTTCTCATTTAGCCTTAGCTACAGGAAATTCGTTCCGGGTCATGGAGCAATCGAAGAATGACCAGGTCATGATTACGGCTTCATTCCAGCTGATCACCTTTACGCTCGCCGCACCCGCCCCTCGGCCGGCCTGTCGCCTCCGTCTCTCCCTCGCCACCTTTTAATTCTTGTGATCTGTATTGCGTCAGCTGTAGATGGATTGCATGGAATGAGCATTGCAATATGTGGTTGGCGTACCTTTTCTGCCGCCACAGGAGCAACCATTACCCTACACGGAAGTGTTTACAGGGAATACATACATTTTCTCTACTTATGCAGTTATTTCAATAACATCATCAGGCCTTTATTCGTGTATATCTATTCGGATCAAATCGAAAAGAAACCTGCGTTTAATCCTGAATCACGTAGAATCAATGTTTGACTGCAGGAACAAATTAGCCAAGCATGAAGGTCACCAAAGGTCACCCGTGCTCACGTCCTTTACATAGCGACAAATGATGATTAATGATGCATCATAATTAGCATAACTTGCTTATCAGGATGTTATGATTATGACCTCTCTACTCATTACTCTGTCTCTCTCTTCTCTATATTATTTTCACTTACTCTTAATCAAAATATATAACGCATCTTCAAAATTTTAGATTTGTAAATCATGAAAGAGGAACTGTTTTCCTGAATATTTCATTAATGACCTGAAGTGACCTCTCGCGAGGACCACCGATTCACACCTTGTCGCGAACTCGTTCTTGTCGGTAACTTAAACGTTTTCCTTGTGCCTGACCTGATTTTCAAGTAGTGCTTTCCTTAGCAGTTCTGGCGTTTCTGATCTCGAATGATTACCGAGAATGACTGCAAATGACGCTGGGTCTTCATACATACTGACTTTTTTCGTTTTGCCTACAGTGGCACCCATGCTCACCATTTCTCTCATTCACATAGACACACTAACAAATCCCAGTCACACAACACACGCGGCGGCAAGGGGCGAGTGTATTTCATTTTTCTATATTCTATCTATATTTCTGCATTCTAATTATAATGAAGTTGGAGTCACATTGGTCATTGCTTGTTACGCATGATGATAAAATACAAGTCACAATATTGCATTCCATTTTCAACAGCAAATAAAAAATGTGCTGAATGTGATGTATGGTTCCACGCATTATGGGACTAATAAATGTTGATTACAACATGGAAGTGTTTGAACGTGTTTATATGTTTTAGTTATGACAGAATTATAGTTGCATTCAAATCTACTAATGAAAACATCGTTTTCCATTAAAAGAAGAGCAACACATCCGACTCCGATAAGGACTTCATCCACATTTTTCTTTAACTCTTGGGATGGGTGTTCTTATCTTTTGAAACGTTTGTTTTGCTGTTATATTATGATATTAGAAAGTTATAAGATTTGGGGAACACCTTTGACCTATGTGTCTGTTCTCACTTACTGAGTGTACGTGCAGGCTTCCAGTATCTTATTAAAACAACTTTAATTTCTCATCGCATCATATCACATACATATATAACCATTCTTTTCCCATCCCGTAAACAAAACGAACTGTACAAATGTAAACTTATTAAAAGCAATTTGGAGTTGTAAATTTTCTGAAGTGAAAAGTCAATAAGTATTGAATCAACGCCGCAAATGTTTTCAGTCATTCCTGTAAGTTCTATTTGAATTTCTTATACATAAAATTAAATGTAAAGGAAGTTCTCGTAAGCTTGATTCCAGTGTGCAGAGTAGGCGTTAAGTCATGTCAAGTGATGGCATTGAAGGAAAGATATTTGTCGAGTTGGGAATATGAAAGCGGAGGTTACGAAGAAAAAGGGTATCCATTGAGTCTAAGATATGCTACTTGCTCCTCAGACATTCATCTGAATAACAATCTTTCTACAAATGGGAAATGAGCACAACCTCTCGCATTGTCAAAATACATTTGCTTGTTAACGTGTACCCTTTTTATGTCTTCTTTGTCTAAAGCAAAATGACAAGGCTTCAGACCAAATGATTCCGGATCATAAATCCCAGAATAATCAGTAAACCACAAGAACAGGTCATAATCAAGTTCAACCTTTTTGTTGCCTCGCCACGCCCTAAACACGGCCCATATTCCTGCTCATGGCCTTTCCTCCTGGCCGTGGCCTCTCCATCCGCCCATGGTGCCTCCACCCATGGACTCCTTCCTACTAATGGCCTCTCCTCCTCCCTACGGTCCTTCCTCCCGCTCATGGCCCTTCCATAAGCCTTCTCAGTGGGAAAATACGTTTTGAAAACTATTGCAGAATAAGGTGAAATTCTATTTTCCTATAAATTTTCAGGGAAAAGGGCAGACTTCGGCTAACATGAAAGTGACGTGCCTTCGGGTTACGTGTTAGAGATGACCTTCCTTTCTGTTATTCAAAAATGGGTAGTGCCCCCTAGAGTTCAAGCTCGTCCCCCGCAAGGAGCCGTAAGTCGGGGCGTTATTAATATTGTTTTAATAATATTTTGCTTTTATTTTGATCATTTCTTTTTAAACAAACGCAATCTGTTTTTTTCCCGTTTTTATTGTATAATTTTATCTGCCCTTTGATGTTACGCTTTGTAGATTCCCATTTTTTATTCCCATTTCATTTTAACGTTTATATATTTACTTCTGAGTGTTTTTATGTTAATTTTTAGTTAAACATTGTAAGGTCCAGCGAACCAAAACATTTTGAAGAATTTATAGACCATTTTCGATTACAAATAAGAACCAGACACTCGGCAATCGCTTTCGGTAATTATCTGTTTACAACCAAGAAAGAAGTGTCAGCATCCGTTTTTTTCGCTGGTTACTCTGGAACCGATCGTTTTGCAAGACCCACTGAGTCTCCGTTGCAAGAGATAAGTAGAGTTTTGTTTATGGCCACGGGACGTAAGGTCATTATTATTTAAAGGGTATGTGCTTTGTTTTGCTGGACCGTCGTAGGTTTTTTTATGTTCTTTTATTTCATTTGCTGTTG
>NC_051399.1:37941481-37963981 GCF_015228065.2 Penaeus monodon
GAATGGGCTGAGGAACAGCTGGACTCACGTGTACCACGCCACCTAGTCTGTCGTACTGGTGACGGTGAAAGTGGTAGTTGGAAGCAGCATGTGATGGCGGAGTAGCGTAAGTGGCACTGTTCCACCAGGTGGATGTGTGCGGCTCTTTCGGTGGCGTGACAGGTTTCTCGGCCGGAGGAGAGAGCATAGGTGATGCGATGCCGTTGGCGAAGGCGTTGTAGTGATGCTGAAGGTACGGGTAGGGAGCACCACTGACACCGTTATAGGTGGGCGTTGACATGTGTCCAAAATGGGCAGGGCGAACGTCGGGCGGCGGTGATAAGGGTAAAGCCTGTTGATGAAAGGAACTGAAGTTGCTTGTGGTGTTGAAAGCGTTGTTGGCACTCATGGCTGACCAGTGAGGAAGCTGAGATTCTGTCAGTGTACCACAGGCAAACATCCTGATAATGCTAATTGTAGTACTAGCGATGAGCAGCGAAAAGTGATGTGAATGTCATCTGTGGAAGGTATTATACCTGAACTGCAAAAGGCGCTAACCAATGAGGACGCGAGTTATTATCGTGAGTTGCCAACTGCGTTATTTCCACCAGTAAAACTCCGCCAATGTTTCAAATCTTAATCCAGATATGCAGTATCCTATGATTGTATTACACTTATTTTATACAATTTCTAATGATTATTATAGCTGTTACTTTTATATCTTGAAATATGTATCTCATTTTATTTCAACGTACCTCACGACAGAACGACACGTTAATTGCAGAAATGTGGTTTGGTATTTATAAGATTTACTTGCTGTCCTGACGTTCCTCAGTCAAGTTGAACAATATCACAACGAAATTAACCAATAAATATTTCTATTACAATTCCTTTTGTCTCGGCTTTGATCACAGGAAATTGGTTCCGGGTCATAAATCACGGTGCAGTCGACGAAGAATGACTGGATCATGACTCTGCCCTAATCCCAGCTGATCGCCTTCATGTTCGCCGGCCCGTCGCCTCCGTCCCTCCTTGCCATCTTTTCCTCCTTTGATCTCTCTCGTTGGCAATTATGGAGTGGACTTATGCATAGCAATAATGGGTGAGCGTATCGAACTGGGTCCTAAATGAAGTCAGTGATTAATGACCTGTCTCGCGTTTTCCAAAGTAAAGGCTTTCTACAGCCACAGTCAAGATATATTTCTTTATTTTCTAGATGTATAAAACTGTTCTGCTCATCTGCTAATCTTTGTTAAATGCAAGTTTTCTCTCCAGTTTAAGTGATAAAAAAATCACATAGAATCCTCATGAGTGACTGTGGTAACAAGTTCGCGACAAGGTGTGAATTGGTTCTGTAAACATCGAGGTCACCATAGGTCACGTATGCTCACAAACTTATTCTCAAGACAAATGATGATTAATTATGAATCATGCTTACTCTGCCTTGGCTCTCGGGATATCACGATTACTACGTCTCTGCTGATTAATAGATGCATATATGTATATATATGTATGTACATATGTATATATATATATTTACATATGTACATATATAGATGTGTGTGAACACACAAACACACACACGATATATATATATATATATATATATATATATATATATATATATATATATATATATATATATATATATATATATATAGATATAGATATAGATATAGATATATATATAGATATGTATGTATGTATATGTATGTGTGCGTGTGTGTGTATGTATGATTTAGCCTGAAATTACTGGCAGAATGTAAGGTTGTTTGGTATATATATACTGCATATATATACACAATATATATTATGTATGTATATATATGTATACACACACACACACACACACACACACACACACACACACACACACACACACACACACACACACACACACACACATATATATATATATATATATATATATATATATATACATATATATACTGTACATATACACAATATACTGTGTATGTATGTGTGTATATATATATATATATATATATATATATATATATATATATATATATATATATATATATATATATATATATATGTGTATGTATGGTGTGTGTGTGTGTGTGTGTGTCTGTGTGTCTGTGTATGATTTAGCCTAAAATTACTAGCAAAATGTATGGTTGTTTGATAGGTGAAACGATGAAAGGCGAGTTGCTTTTCTGAACTTTTCATTGGTGACCTGAAGTGACCTCTCGCGAGGACCACCAATTCACACCTTGTCGCGAACTCGTTCTTGTGGGCAGTTTAAACGTTTTCCTTGACCTAATTTTCAAATCTGATATTTGCGGTTGATGCTTCTGATCTCAAGTGATTAGCGATAATGACTGCGGATGGGACCTGGTCTCCAGATTTACTGTTTCCACAAAGATATATACATGTCTACGTACACTCACACCCACAGCCACACTCTCAGCTGTTAGTTAATATCTTAATCTCGGTCACACATACACAGGCAGTGAAGCACACAACTTGCACACATATATTCTAATATTCCCCGTACTTACCCATAATAATATACACCGGTTAACGTGTTGGAGTCACAGGACATGTGTAGTGATCTTCTTTTATAGGGAAACATTTCGTCTCTATTTACACTTCGGAATTCTGCTTTACAAGGCATCTGCAGTGATGATCATAATAACAAGGTTCGTGGCCATTCTATTGGCTTTTAAGCCTTAATTATCAATGAATAACGTTAAATACATGTTTTAGTTAAAAAAGTACTGATAGTGGCATTTTATGTGTATGTGTGTACGTATGTTTGTATTTATATATATATGTACATATATATATATATATATATATATATATATATATATATATATATTATATATATATATATATATATATATATATATATATATATATATATATATATATATATATATATATATATATATATATATAAGCACACACACGGGGCCAACTGGTGTCGCCTGATGTTGATTTCAGAGGTTGTGAATTAGATATAACAATAGTAACTATATATTTTCGCTTGGTTATTTTGATTGGGTATATCCACATATTTCTCTTTGTTATGTAATGTAATGGAAGGGTCAGGAGAACTCAACAAATGGCGGTAAGGAATTGAATCATGGTGGTTAACATTGTCAGAGAACATACTCAGTTTAGCTTAGTCCTTTATTTACCACCCTGGGTAACTGCACAGGCGTGGCCAAGCCATGGTACATTTGATGCATGGTCAGAGCATTATATAATGGTGTTACATTTGAATTTTTGGCTATAACATTATTATGATAAGTGCTAGATCAGTTAAAGGATATGAACAATTACACAGTCCTTTATCTACTCATCTACCACGTCGCCGTACAGCTTGGGCGTGGAAAGGCATCACTACTTTTGATATGTGGTCATGTGATTGTTCAACAAATGAAGCTTGATGAAAATCCCCGTAGAGCTAGCGCTTTTAGATATGTCTTTCCTGTGGGAGCAACTACATATTATAATATACATTTTAAATTATGATAGCAATGTATCCATGTACAGAGTAAGCGTTATAAAATGTTGATCGCACATGTTGGTAGAAGGAAGTAATGCCACGAATATTTGTCGAATTAAAACCAGGTAAGGCGAGAAAAGACAGAAAAACAATAATACATTTACATGGCTGAACTTGTGCCCAAAGAAGATATTCCGGCCGTGGCACAAGCAATAACATAATACATATTCCTTTCGTAAGTGGTAAACAACGAAAAGGATGGCACACTCTACCTGTAGACGAGAAATATCCGCTCTGCAACGGAAAATAAGGATACACTCTGCCATTGTCAAACCATCGACGTCAGTTAAAAATTAAGCCTCCTTTGGCTGTAGCATCATACAAAGATGCTTATAAGTAATTTGCTTATCCCATTTTTCGGCATAATTGCCTTGGTTATAAAGCAGGAGTTCCTGTCCCCCTTAAGGGACAGTCTCTTTGATGGCTCCCACTTCTTTTGCAATGTCAGATATTTTTCTTACTGCTGTGCAAATGCAAATGATTTGGACATTGGATATATTCATGAAGATCGTGTTTGGAATGCAAGGGTACATATGGAATATGTAAATAGAGTGAAATTATTTTGCAGAATATTCATATGATTAGTGAACTAAGGGTCTACATATAATAACTTAAATGCCCTCGTTCTTCCTTGATCAAACAGGGACGTAGGAAGCCCAAATATCTCCATTGTTCAAGTAGCGAGAGGCCGTATGATAGCGGACATATTGTCTGTATATAATTGATTTTTTCTTTGTCTTATTCATTTGTTTTTGACCCAGTAGGCTCAGTTTATTCGCTCCCTGATGAGGTAATAGAGATTTGCCTGGGGTGGAGGTGAGTGAATGAATGGGAGGAGAAGCGGTGATGAGAGGGTGGGGGAGGGAGTGGGCGGGATGTCCCAGGTGGTGGGCGGCGCACAAAACCCTTGGCCATGATATTCTCTTAGATACTTCCACCCTGTTCAAGCTTCGGCAGACAGCAGAGCAGGGCAAGGCTGCAGGTCCTGGATTCCCAGCCACGCTGGGATAGTAACCAACGAGCTCGTTGATACTGCTGCGAGAGACAGCCTCCAACATGTTCACTTATCGTTATTAAGACCTAGCATAGCCAAATCAAAACTCTTGCTGAGAAGACTATCATATGGCAAGAATCTAACGTCAGGTGTGCTTCACGCAAATTCCCCTTCAGCAGTTTAATACAAGACAGTCACTGACTCCGAGACTATATCCTTTCTCGAGAAATGTCCACGAACTACACTGAGTCTAGTAATCATAGGTTTCAAATGTAAAACGATATTTCGATGCAACATTTTACACATTCCCTTTTATATCATTAGGCTCCTGAAAATCTGTTTCAGATGCGGGAGAGTCTGGAAGAGTAACTGAGAGAAACTTCTCCAACTCATCGCCACACAGGTCAACAGTATTCGCTTCATTATCATTTATTTCCTACCATGAAAAATCTATAAATATATCCTTTTCATGATCAAAGGTTTCGTTTCAAGTGTAATGAATATATAAAACGTGCTATACATACTTTACTGATATTATTTCACAGGATAGATTTTCAGCTATTATTTCAACATAATTTATTAACCAAAACGAAAAAAAATAATAATGTGTATATGACCTTTCTTTGTCACGTGCACATCAACAATCTGTCACGTATCTTCTTATCAGTGCTGATATCATTGGAAATTTACAATTGTTCATGTTATATAAGGATGTGGAGGTGTCTAGTAATCGTAATTTTCCATTGTAAAACAAATATTTCAATGTAATATTTTACTCATCTCATTTCACAGGGTACATTAACAAGGTTCACCCAAAGGTAATTCTGACAGATGTTACAGGGACATTTTACAAAGGATTATTTCATAGAAACTGGCTGTTGCTGTGTATCTGACCATTTCCTATCACGTCATGAAGCTCTTGAAAATCCGTTTCAGACACAGGAGAATCTGGCAAAGTTACTGAGAGAAACTCCTCCGTTTCATCATCACACAGTTCCACGTCAACGTCGTCACCTTCGGCAGAAGCAGAAGCAACACGGGCACGTCGGTTCTCGTGTGTCTTGACATGTTTGTTCAGGTGATCAGAACGCATGAAACGTTTTCCACACTCTTCACACTGGAAACGTTTTTCACCGGTGTGCGTTCGCAGATGACGCTGAAGTTCGTCGGATCGAGTAAAGGCCTTGTTACAGAAGATCCAGTTGCACACGAAGGGGCGTTCTCCACTATGTGAGAGCAGATGAGCCTTCAGGTGAGAAGTCTTGCCATAGACTTTGCCACATCCTGGAACATGGCAGATGTGCTCCCTCTTCTTGGTAGCTGAAGCGTCTCTTGAAGTGTCCTGGCAGTTAGGACAACGGCATCGTCGACAACGCCGAACACTGACCGATGAGTTAGCGGTGAGGAGAGCGGCGGCGATGTTGGTCTGTTGCTGAACAATGGCATCCTGAGTGACGGCGCCCGGAATGGGCTGAGGATCAGCTAGACCCACGTGTGCCACGCCACCCAGTCCGAGGCTGTCGTACTGGTGACGGTGAAAGTGGTAGTTGGAAGCAGCATGTGACGGCGGAGTAGCGTAAGCGGCACTGTTCCACCAGGTGGATGTGTGCGGCTCCTTCGGGGGCGTGACGGGTTTCTCAGCCGGAGGAGAGAGCATAGGCGGTGCAATGCCGTTGGCGAAGGCGTTGTAGTGATGCTGAAGGTACGGGTAGGGAGCACCAGTGACGCCGTTATAGGTGGGCATTGACATGTGTCCAAAATGTGCAGGGCGAGCTTCGGGCGGCGGTGATAAGGGTAAAGCCTGTTGATGGAAGGAACTGAAGTTGCTTGTGGTGTTGAAAGCGTTGCTGACAGTCATGGCTGACCAATGAGGAAGCTGAGATCCTGTCAGTGTACCGCAGGCATACATCCTGATCAATGATGATTGCAGTGCTAGCGATGAGCAGCGAAAAGTGATGCTGGCATTTACGTGTGGAAGATGATATACCTGAACTGCAAAATTCGCTAACCAATGAGAACGCGAGTTATGACCTGCGCCGTGAGTTGCCAACTGTATTATTTCTAGAAATTTATCTTACTGAAATAATTTCAAAATTTCTATAAATTGCATTTTTTTTACAACGGGTAATTTCTCATATAACTAATATTACGTAATTTCGAATATAACGTAATTTCGAATATAACGTAATTTCGAATATAACGTAATTTCGAATATTACGTAATTTCGAATATAACGTAATTTCTAATATAACGTAATTTCTAATGTAACATAATTTCTAACAAAACGTAATTTCTAATATAACGCAATTTCTAAATTAACGTGTAACTTCTAATATAGTGTCCTTTCTATGATATATAGAATATATTTGTCTCATATCTTATATATATTTTCTTTTTTCTTACAATATATATATTTATCTCACATCTTATAGTTACATCTTATGACATACATTTCTTATAGTATATATTAAGATTTATATTTGATCAATTATTGTCTATGATAGATTCTCAAATGATAACATTACAACCAAATTGTGGTAATTATTATAGTCATAAGTAAAGTGTATGATTAATCATTTCATAGCTGCTCTTAACGGAAAAGTTAGTAACTTCATTAAACTTCTCCAATCCAATTGACAGTATTAAAACAGCAATAGCTTTTTTAACGGGACAGCCCCATGATTTCCTCTTGCTTTCTTGATTATAGAAAATTAATTCAGGGTTTTAAGTGGACGAAGAATGACCAGGTAATGATTACGGCTTAATTCAGGTGATCGCCTTCGTGCTCGCCGCCTATGCCCCTTGAACTCCTGCCGTTCTCTGCCCATTCTCCTTTTCCCATTCGATCTCTGTTTCTCCAAGCTATTAAACGAATTGCTTTTACTAACGCATGGCAAGAATAGGTGTCTACTGAAATGGTTTCCCAAAAATCAATGGTCAATAGATTGCGCCAAATATCAATTGTTATTTTTATTCTATTTTTCATTTAGACATTGGGAAACCAATTTCCTACACTTGAAATGTTTACACAGAATGCATATATTCATTCTGCAAATATAAATTTTCAAATTCTAGAATTTTATTTGTATATATCCTAATACAAATATATCCAGACCCAATAAACATAACTTTGTTTACATTCTGATCACAAGTGATCATCGTAAGTGACTGTAATAACAAGCTCGCGACAAGGCGTGAATTGGCTCTCAAATCATAAGGTCATCATAGGTCATGCATCCTTATTGTGAAGACAAATGATAATTTATCATACATAATAGTTACGACACGCACACATATACACACATGTATGAATAGAGTAAAACAAGGAAACCGACTTTCGCAATCAAATACTAACAGAATGTCACATTCCTTCCAGGATATGCTCTAACTGAAAAACACAAGTAATTTGGTTCCTTGAACTATTCTTTCGTGACCTGGATTGACTTATTGTGAGTACCACCGATTCACACCTTGTCGCGAACTTGTTCTCGTCGGTCACTTCAACGTTTTCATTATGCTTTGCCTGATTCTCAAGTGATGGCTTTGTCAGCAGCGTTGAAGGGTTCTGATATCAAACCTTTGAAGAGAGTAATTTCAGATGACACTGGGCTTCTTAGCACCCTCACTGCTCGCTGGAAATAAATGTGATGCTTTCACAAATGGTTGCAGTGGTGTTACAGCAAGGGCTGAGAACGAGCGAAGGAAGTTCGTAAAACGCCTGCCGTGGAAAGAGATCAAAGGGTAATGTTAACTGTTTCTGGTATTAATAAACAAAGGTATTTGTGAAATTGACTTTATTACTTCCAACAGAGCAAGATAGAATTTCTCGGCATACATTAAGGATCGCACATTTCGTTTGCAACATAGGCCTTCTACTTGGAGGCAGTAATATATCTTGGCTGCAAATGATAACTAGTTAGGAGGAAGCTATTAGTATTCTCCATTAAGGCATGCCGATGATTTTCTCATTTGCCCAATTTTCGCCTTTATTATTCATTTTCAGTATTTTGTATCTTCAACAATAAAAATTCAACGCCAAAAATACTTGGAAACGAGAACAGAGGGAAAACTACCCCCCAGGCGGCACCCTCTGTCTCGGCCTCAATCACTTGGAAATTGGTTCCGGGTCATAAATCACGGAACAATGGGAAGGAAGCAGGTGATGATCTGGTCGTAATCGAGTTCAACCCCTTTGCCACTCACCGCACCCCACCCTTGGCTCCTCCCATCACAGTCCCTTCTCCCGCCCAGAGCCCCACCTCCCACCTTTTGCTCCTCCTCTCATCCCTGAGCCCTTGCCCCGCCTCTAGTTCTTCTTCTTGCCGCTATCCCTTCCTCTAACCCTCAGCTTCGCCTCCTACCGTATGGTTCGCTTTCAGAAAGGAAAGTAGTCGTTCCGAAAACAATGAATTGCCAAATTAATATTTTATCTTAGTCGTCTGAATAAAAAGAACTTTCTCATTTTCAATGCCGACATAATTTCTACGATGATATATGCGTATTTTACTGGAAAATAGCCATTGCTCTAATACAGACTGCAAACAAATAGCAAATAACATCTAAGTGGTCGAATATTGTTTCAGTGCACAATCTGTGTTTAACCTTTAATTAGCTACACTACATATTCTTAGTTTGTCTGTAACTTCCTGGGTGAAGATTTGCTGAAAAGGGTGAGTTTAGAATGGGGTGTGATCATTGAAATATTTAGCTTGTGAATATATTAATGACCCTTAAAGATATGGATGGCTTGCCTGTCTCATTTTATCACTTTAGGCCCAATAATTTATCCGGCGATGTAATAGGGAGGAGGCAGTGTGAAGTTGAGTGACTGTCCGGGTGGAGAATCGATGATGAAGGGGAGGAGAAGGGGAGGGTGAAAGGTCAAGCATATATTGTTAAATGCAGAATATGCTACCTCATTTTATGTATATACGACTGTGTATGTGTGTGTGTGTGTGTGTGTGTGTGTGTGTGTGTGTGTGTGTGTGTGTGTGTGTGTGTGTGTGTGTGTGTGTGTGTGTGTACTTATTTAAATTCACACACGCACATGTGTGTGAATACGGCAGGAGGGTGGGAGGCCTGAGAGCGGTAGGAGGAGCCGAAGTTGGAAGGAAGGAATAGGAGCGAGAGGAAGAAGAGTTCAGGGGAGGGAGGAGGGGCCGAGGGCGGGAGAAAGGGTCAGGATGGGAGGAGATATGGGCGGGGTGCGGCGAAAAGTAAAAAGGTGGAACTCGATTATGACCTGATCATCACCTACTCCTTTCTTATTGTTCCGTGATTTATGACCCAGAACCAATTTCCAAGTGACTGAGGCTTCCAAGCTTCTTAGATGTTGAAGCTTTCTTGTTCAAGACATCTGCAGCATATTCAAAATCAGCCGTAAGTATGAAAGAATGAAAAAAAAAGAAAATTATTGGCATACCTTGATGGAGAATATTGATTGAGTCCTCCCTAATTGGGTGTTAAACACTCGCAATCTGACCTCGCTGCAACACCACTGTAATTATTAATTAGAACGTCATTCCCGTGTGTCAGTGAGTAAGATATTGAATTATCTAATTTCAGCGAGTAGTACGGGTGTTAAGGAGCTACAAACGACTATTACAAAGCAAACACTTGGGAATCAGGTCAAACACAAGGAAAACTTTTTAAGTGACCGACGAGAACGAGTTCGCGACAAGGTGTGAATCGGTGGCCCACATAATTGGTCAATTCAGGTCACGAAAGAAAAGTTCAGGAACCCAAATGTTTTGTATTACGTGCTGATACGATGCAATAGCGAAAAACTGTTTCCCGTTTAATGCCTAATCATAGTGTGTATATGTGTGTGTGTGTGTGTGTGTGTGTGTGTGTGTGTGTGTGTGTGTGTGTGTGTGTGTGTGTGTGTGTATGGTTACCTACATATATATGTAGGCATAGATATGTATGTGTGGGTATATATATACATATATACATACACACATGTGTATATATGTCTGTGTATACACAATATGTGTATGTGTCATATTATTGTGATAGACAGGTCACAGTAATCATCACCATTTGTTTCCATAATGAAAAGAGCATGCATGATTTATGGTGAACCAATACAAACTTTGTCGCGAACTAGTTTTTAAAGTCACCTATGATGGTCGCCTATGATTAAAATGTAAACTTCTTTAAATTGAACTTGGATATATTTGTACAAATCACTTTCTTGAGAAAAAAAGGTTTCCAGTGACTGCAGAAAAATTACACGCTGTATTTTATTAACAACTGATTTTTTAGTACGGTCCAGTGTACACCTTTTATAGGCGTGTGTTAGTACATTCAATTCAAAGGGCCGGCTTAGGGACGGGTGCGGTGACTATGAAGGCGATCACCTGAAGTTTGCCGTAATCATGACCTGGTCATTCTCCGCCGTGATTTGTGGCCCGGAACCAATTTCCTCTGATCAGAGCCGAAACAGGAGTTTTAGTAATGTCCCATTTAATGGTTATTTTCGTTTTAACGTTGTTCAATTAGTCTGAGGAACGTAAGGACAAAATATGCTGAAACACTTCAGTTTATATATAAAAAAGCAGGCATGGGGATAATGAAAATGGTGGCACATATAGTAAACCATATAGAAATAAAACTACACTTGTACAATTACCACACTCTGAGTATAGAACGGTCACATGAGAAATATCTATCTTGAGATACATGAAATGAAATCCATTATAAGATATAATGAGGTATATATTTCAACGTAAAATAATAATAATAATAATAATGATAATAATAATAATAATAACAATAATAATAATAATAATAATAATTAAAAATGTATAAAATAAGTGTAATAAAATAGGATATGGCTCACCTTGATTTGAAATACTGGTGGAAATAACGCAGTTGGCAACTCCGATGGAGGTCATAACTCGCGTCCTCATTGGTTGACGACTTTTGCAGTTCAGGTATATTACCTTCCACAGGTGACATTCCACATCACTTTTCGTTGCTCACCGCTAGCAATACAATCAGCATTGTCAGGATGTATGCCTGTGGTACACTGACAGAATATCAGCTTCCTCACTGGTCAGCCATGAGTGCCAACAACGCTTTCAACACAAGCAACTTCAGTACCTTTCATCAACAGGCTTTACCCTTATCACCGCCGCCCGACACTCGCCCTGCCCATTTTGCACACGTGTCAACGCCCAACTTCTATAACGGCGTCAGTGGTGCTCCCTACCCGTATCTTCAGCATCACTACAACGCCTTCCCCAACGGCATCGCACCGCCTATGCTCTCTCCTCCGGCTGAGAAACCTGTCACGCCACCGAAGGAGCAGCACACATCTATCTGGTGGAACAGTGCCACTTACGCTGCTCCGCCGTCACAATTTCACCGTCACCAGTACGACAGCCTCGGACTGGGTGGCGTGGCACTCGTGAGTCCAGCTGTTCCTCAGCCCATTCCTAATGCCGTCACTCAGGATGCCATTGTTCAGCAACAGACCAACATCGCCGCCGCCCTCCTCACCGCTCACTCATCGGTCAGTGTTCGGCGTTGTCGACGATGCCGTTGTCCTAACTGCCAGGACACTTCAAGAGACGTTTCAGCTACAAAGAAGAGGGAGCACATCTGCCATGTTCCAGGATGTGGCAAGGTTTATGGCAAGACTTCTCACCTGAAGGCTCATCTGCTCTCACATAGTGGAGAACGCCCCTTTGTGTGCAACTGGATCTTCTGTAACAAGGCCTTTACTAGATCCGACGAACTTCAGCGTCATCTGCGAACGCACACCGGTGAAAAACGTTTCCAGTGTGAAGAGTGTGGAAAACGTTTCATGCGTTCTGATCATCTGAACAAGCACGTCAAGACACACGAGAACCGACGTGCCCGTGTTGCTTCTGCTTCTCCCGCCGAAGGTGACGACGTTGATGTGGAACTGTGTGATAGATGAGACGGAGGAGTTTCTCTCTGTAACTCTGCCAGACTCTCCCGTGTCTGAAACGGATTTTCAAGAGGTTAATGATTTGGTAGGAAATGGTCAGATACACAGCAACAGCCAGTTTCTATGAAATAATCCTTTGTAAAATGTCACTGTAACATCTGTCAGAATTACGTATAGGTGAACCTTGTTAATGTACCCCGTGAAATAAGATGAGTAAAATATTACATTGAAATATTTGTTTTACATTTGAAACTTATGATTACTAGACACCTCCACATCCTTATATAACATGAAGAATTGTAAATTTTTAATGATATATTATTAGGACTGATATCCAGACACGGGACAGATTGTTGATGTGCACGTGACAAAGAAAGGTCATAAACACAACATTAGTTTTTTTTTTAGGAGACCACGTTTCAGTTAATAAATTATTTTATGATGAAGTAATAGTTGAAAATCTATCCTGTGAAATAATATCAGTAAAGTGTGTATATTTCGTTTTATATATCCTTTACACTTGAAACGAAACCTTTGATCATGAAAAGAATATGTTTATAGATTTTTCATGGTAGGAACAAATGATAATGAAGCGAAAACTACTATTGATAGATTGTTGATTGTCGCGAATTTGTTAATATCAACCCTACAAGATTCTCAAACTATCAAATGTTGTTAATCTTATTCGTTTTACATAAGGTAGTGGCAGCTATTCATTACTAATATATGCGTTAGATCCAATGACGATATATACATATACATGTATATGTGCATGTATATATAATTGTATATATACATATATACATATACATATATATATATATATATATATATATATATATATATATATATTATATATATTATATTATAATATTATATGTATATATACATATATATGTATATATACATATATATGTATATATGTGTGTGTGTGTGTGTACATATATGCATATATGTGTGTGTGTGTGTGTGTGTACATATATGCATATATGTGTGTGTGTGTGTGTGTGTGCATGTATAAGCATATTTATATGCATATGTATACATACACAAATGTGTGTGTCTACCTTTGTTTGAAATGAGATTATTTCCGGAAATGAGACATTTTTGTGCAGCATCCTCCACTCAGCGCATCCCGCCCACCTATCCCTATCCCTCCCCTCTCCCTCCCCTCCCTTTCCCTCAAAAGATTTCTCCTCCCAGGCAGTCAGCTCCACCTGCTTTCTATTACGCTTTCGAGAGCTTAGTAGACGAAGAAAGCTGGGATTGGAAATAAGACAAGAAACAAACCATTCTTAATACGAAAGAGTTAGTGATTCGTGTGCCGTCCATTACTCTGTAGCGCCGCCCATCCACCAACCTCATCAGTACAACTTAACCTAGGTATCTGAAATGTTGGTGGCTATGGTGTATCGATTACTAACCTTCTGTCATTATTTGTAGAAATTGATTTATTATAGTAAGTACTGGATAATATATATTTATTTGTTTGTACGTGTGCTATTATTCTTGCCTACGACGTACATTATTTACGTTATAAGCTTTGGTCACAGTATTTGACTCAGACACATTTTTCTCCTTGTGAATTATAATATGAAGAAAAAAAAACATTTATACGTCTTGGAGAAAAGGAGTGTGCAAACGATATTCATTCAAATTGCTATAGCAAATCGCTGTTTTCGGAACAGACGCTTTTCTTTGTGAAGGCGGTGCAGAGGGGCGGGAAAAGCGGCCAGGGGCGGGTTGGGGCGCAGGGCAGGAGGGGCCGAGGGCGGAGCGCGGCGAGGAACAAAGAGGCTGAACCCGATTATGATCTCTTGACCCGGATCCAATTTTTCAGTGACTAAGGCAAAGGCAGAGATAGTGATTTGTTTACTTTTAAACGCCTGTCATTGCAACCTAGAATATATGACTGTATTCAAATCAAGGACAGAATGAGAAGCTGAGTGTGTCCAGCGTTAGTGAACTATTGAAATGATGCACTGGTGCTCGCTGAAAAAGAATCATATAAAATGTCAAACTCTCCTAAATATTCGCTTACCCTCCGCCATTATCAGTAATAGTGCCTGGCAGTTTAAGATTCTTTGACCTTCACGCAGTCCGCTGTGAATTCCACATAATACTGAGTCTTCTTTTGTTATCAAAGGTAGACACAGAAATGCAATGAAAAACATAAGTTAGTTCTTTCTACTCCTTTTTCCTATGCTCTCTTGTTTTGACATTTCATTTGTTAAAATTTGTCAAAACAAGTATTAACTACAACTGTTAATGACGCGTGAATGAGGTCAAACACAAGTAGAACGTTCAAGTGACCGACAAGAACGAGTTCGCGACAAGGTGTGAATCGGTGGCTCTCACAATAGGTCATTTCAGGTCACATATGACGAGGCCAGGGATGAAATCTCTATTAGCACTCAAAGACAAAAAGACGCCTATTCTTGGGGGTTACTTTGACAGTTCTTGGCACAAAAAATCTCCATCATTATCCAAGTCTTTCACATGTTCTCTTTTTTTTCTTTTCTTCCAATCTTTTCTGACGTTGCTTACTTACACGGACTAATTTGATAAGTTGAAGTGTAAAGTCTAAATTCACCACCGTAAACAGCTCACCAATCTTCGAGAAGGGAAGCCATCAAGTTCACCTGTATTGTGACTCTTCCTTCCGGCCTCCATTTGATCTCTGATATTGCGTCATTCCATAGTTGCATTTCTCCGTAACTTTATAATTCAAAAAGCAAACAGGAAACATCAGTGTTCACTTAATGGCAGGGATAGGAACGTAAGTGCCACAGCCATCGCAACTTTTTTCCTCCAAGCTGTCTATACTTTTTTACTGATCTTGTAAAGAAATTTAGGTGGGGATGAGATAATCAATTGTCGGATGGTTAATAGCTTTAAGTGCCCTTAAACTAATAGATTCTGTTTCAGTTCTCTAGTCATAATTGTCTGTCTTAATGATAATTCCTTTGTTGCGTCATCTTGTGTGTCTGTATGTGTGTGTGTGTGTGGGTATGTATATATATATATATATATATATATATATTATATTATATAATAATATAATATATATATATATATATATATATATATATATATACATATATATTTATACATATATTTATATTATATTGTATATAGTATATATAGATATATATACATACAAACATATATATATGTATGTATGTATATATAGATATATATATTTATGTATATATAGATATTGATGTATATGTATGTATAGATTTATATGTATTTGTGTATGTATATATATAATATATTATATATATATATATATATATATATATATATTATGTATGTATAGATATATATGTATATGTATATATAGGTTTATATGTATATGTGTAGATATACGTTATATATATATATATATATATATATATATATATATATAATATATATATATTGTGTGTTTGTATATTATATATAGTATATCATTATATATATATATATATATATATATATATATATATATATATATATATATATATATATATATATATATTGGATATATGTAATATCATATGTATATATACACATACACATACACATAGGTGAGTGTACATGTATATTTATAGTGTGTGTATGTTTTTACATTTCACTACTACCAATTTCCTGAGGATGGATTACAAATTATCTATACCATCTGAATTTCAAATTATTTCATTTTATTGTAATCTATATACGACTCACAGGGTGTTTATAGGTTCACCTTGGCAAGACGATACAAAAGCAATTCACTCCGATGAAAAAGTATCAATTACGCATCGCACTTCTGACGTCCAAATCGGCCTCCTACAAATCTACTTCAGATACGGGTGAATCTGGCAATGCGAATGAGTGAAAGTCCCCGCTATAATTATTAGCAATATCATTACAATCAACATCGACATCGTCGCCTTCGGCTGGAGAAGCAGGAACAACACGGGCGCGTCGGCTGTCGTGAGTGATGACGTGTTTGTTGTAGTGATCAGATCGCATGAAACGTTTTCCACACTGTTTACACTGGAAACGTTTTTCACCCGTGTGCGTTCTGAGGTGACGTTGGAGTTCATCGGAGCGAGTGAACGCCTTGTCGCAGTACATCCAGTGACACGCGAAAGGCCGCTCTCCGGTGTGTGAAAGTAGATGTGCCTTCAGGTGGGACGTTTTGGCATAGAGCTTGCCACATCCCGGGACATGGCAGATGTGATTCTTCTTCTTGGCGCCTGTAGTATTTCGTGAGGTGTAGTGGCAGTTGGGACAGCGGCATCGTCGACAACGTCGAGAACCGACAGACCTGTTGAGAGTAGAAGCGATGCGCCTTTGCTGGAGAAGGATACCTTGTGCGAAAGCGTTTGCTTGCTGCAGATTCAGGGTTGGGTTGCCTTGGCCCACCGAAGGTTCAGCGAGACTGGCGTGCTGCTGATAAAGATGGAATGGATAATTATAAGTGGCGTGAGAAGTCGGCGTGTTATAAGCAGTTGAACTCCACCAGAGCGATGTGTGCGCTTCCCTCGTGGGCGTGATGGTTTTTTCGGGCGGAGGGGAGAGCGTGGGTGGTGTAACAGCGTTGGCAAGGGCGCTGTAGCGGTGCTGCAGGTACGGGTAGGGAAGCTCCCTGACGCCGCTGTACAAATTAGGCGGCGAAACGCTGGCAAAATGGCCATGGACGCCAGAAGGAGTCATGCTGGGAGACTGTTGATGGTAAGGAGCGAATGTATTTCTGGCGTGAAGATTGCTGTAATAATTCATGGCTGTTCCCTCAACTGTGCTACAAGAATACATCTCAGTGCCGTTGGTTCCGCAAGGAGCAGGTGGAGAGAGGAGAGTGAGATGGACCTTACCTGGGAGCAATGATATACCTGTCCTGGGAATGCGGGTTCTCCTCTCGGCCGTCTGTCAGGTACTACCATTGTACCCGAATATATTATATTTTCGATTATTTTTCTGTATATGTTAAAATCTTACCTTTGCATGCTAACTTAGATATTCTGAATATACAATAATAAATTAGTAAAACAAACACGACTGATTTGGTTTTCCGTCACGAACTCCCTCGCAAGGCTAGAACGGTAAGTTTTTTCGTTCTGGCAGGTGGCGGCCGTTACCCCGAGTGGATGCCCTTCCTTTTAATCTCGAACCATTGGTGCCGGATTCGAACACGCGCGAGTGCGTTTCCGCTGCACCACGGCGCCCTCTATAACACATACACGTGTATGTGTGTGTGTGTGTTTGTGCATATGTATGAATATGTGTACCCATACGCATATATGTGTCCGTGTGTGTGTGCGTGAGTGCGTGTGTGCATATTTAGAACGATACCGCACATGTACAAAGTACCTCACGACTTAGGTTACTCTAGCATTACTCGTTTACTTCGGATTTCTATTTTTTTTTTACATTTATCTTATATTTGCACTTTCTTCGACAACTTTGACATGGGATAACATTTGCCTTAGGATTAAGTGATGCATCAGTGAGTTACTTTTTCAAAGCTCCAACATCTCCAGATAGATGTTATATAGTTAGCTAATTGTAAAGTATGTATTGTGTGAACCATTCTCATTTTATCTAAAGTTCACCAAAATTCGAAAAAATAGTATTCCAAATATATATACATACATACATATATATATATATATGTATATATATATATATATATATATATATATATATATATATATATATATATATATATATAATATATATTATTGTAAAAAAATAGATGAAAAGAAAATCAGAAATAAAAGGGGTGAGAAGAATGAGAGAATGAAAGGTCATCTCTAACACATAATCCGAAGACACGTCACTTTCATGTTACCCAAAGCCCGCCCTTTTCCCTTGAAAATTTATAGGAAAACAATAATTTCACCTTTCTCTGCAGTAGTTTTCAGAACGGATTTTCCCACTGAGAAGGCTTATGGAAGGGCCATGAGCGGGAGGAAGGACCGTAGGGAGGAGGAGGGGCCATTAATAGGAAGGAGTCCATGGGTGGAGGCACCATGGGCGGATGGAGAAGCCACGGCCAGGAGGAAAGGCCATGAGCAGGAATATGGGCCGTGTTTAGGGCGTGGCGAGGCAACAAAAAGGTTGAACTTGGTTATGACCTGTTCTTGTGGTTTACTGATTATTCTGTGATTTGTGGTCCGAAACCAATTGCTCTGAAGCCGAGACTAAACTCCTTGTCATTTTGCTTTAGACAAAAAAGACATGCTTTGACATTGCGAGAGGTTGCGTTCATTTCCCATTTGTAGAAAGAACATTATTCGGATGAAAGTCTGAGGCGCAAGTGGCATATCTTAGACTCAGTGGTTACCCTTTTTCTTCGCAATCTCCGCTTTCATATTCCCAACTCGACAAATATCTTTACTTCCCGGTCAATACTATCACTTGACACGACTTAACGCCTGTTTTGCACACTGGAGTCAAGTCCACGGGAATTTCCTGACCATTTCAATTTGTTGTGTTATAAAAAAAAAAATCTAACAGAACTTATAGGGATGACTGAAATCAGTTGCGGTATTGATTCAGTACTTACTCCAAATTGCTTTTAGTCAGTTTACATTTCTAGAGTATGTTTTGTCCCCCCTTTGTTTATAGGTGGAAAAGAAATGGGCATATAGCTGTTTTAATGGGCGTAAGTTATTTTAATAAGATATTGGAAACCTGCACATGCACTCAATAAGTGAGAACAGACACATAGGTCAAGGGTGGTCCCCAGACCTTATAACTTTCTAATATCATAATAGCTAAACAAACGTTTCAAAAGATAAGAACACCCATCCCAAAAAATAAAAAAAAATAATGTTTGGTTGAAGTCTTTTCCATCACCATCTGTTGTTGGGGTTCCAAAGTGAGTTTTCCTCCTCTTATAATGAAAGAAAACGATGTGTTCATTTGTAGATTGGAATGCAACTAAAAGATTTGCACTGACTTTATATTTAAAGTCACCTTGGCTGCTGAATTACCTGAAATACTATAAACATAAAATTACGTATTATTCTGTCATAACTGAAACACATTTATAGATATGCTCAAACATTTGTTGTAATCAACAATTATTAGGTCCATAATGCGTAGAACCATACATCACATTCTGCACATTTTATTATTTGCATTTGAAAAAGGAATACAATATTGTACATTGTATCTTATCATCATGGGTAACAAGCAGTGACTGATGTGATTCCAACTTCACTGTAATTGGAATGCAGAAGTATAGATAAAATATAGAAAAGTTAAATACACTAGCCCCTTGCCGGTGAAATATGTGAAAAGCGTATGCGGTGTGTGACTGGGATTTGAGGGAGTGTCATTGTGTATCTGTGAACGCGGCATTGGGTGCTATCGTAGGCATATATTCCATAAAGAACAAATCAGTATGTTAGAACACCCAGCGTCATTTGCAGTCATTCTCGGCAATCATTCGAGATCAGAAGCACCAGAACTGTTAAGGAAAGCACCACTTTAAAATCAAGTCAGGCACAAGGAAAATGTTTAAGTTACCGACAAGAACGAGTTCGCGACAAAGTGTGAATCGGTGGTCCTCGCGAGAGGTCACTTCAGGTCATTAATGAAATATTCAGGAAAACGGTTCCTTTTTTATGATTCACAAATCTGAGACTTTGAAGAAGCGTTATATACTTTGATTTAGAGTAAGTGAAAATAGTATAGGGAAGAAGAAGAGAGAGACAGAGACAGAGACAGAGCAATGAAATAACAAGTCAGGCTAATTATGATGCATTATTAATCATCATTTGTCGCTATGTAAAGGACGTGAGCACGGGTGACCTTTGGTGACCTTCATGTACCTGCAGCCAAGGCCAAAGGAAAAGGAGTTACGAGATTATCCCCCCTAATGGGTGCTTCTTTCCAACATTATTCGCCGAACTGAGAGATTTCGTGGTAGAGTTGGCTGTAATTTCCCCTTTTACTCACGGTATATAAGAGTAGGCATTATCCCATTATTGACATTGTATATCATATAAATTATTATATTCATATTGTATTATATATATGTTATGCTAATTGTTATACTAATTTCATGGTAACTGTTATAACAGTGTTATACTATCTGTTTTACTAATGTGCTAATTGTTATACTAATGTTATATTAACTGTGATACTAAAATTAAATTAGTTATACTAATATCGTACTAATTGTTTTACTTTGTAATTAGATCATAAAGACTGTTATACTTAAATCATTAAAAAAATATATACTTACATCATTAAAAAATATATATACTTACATCATTAAAATGTTATACTTATATCATAAAAAAATTATATTTAATCACAAAAATTGTTATGTCAATATATTATATCATACATTTTGTCAGTATATATCGTACAAATCACTGTCAGTATATCATATACCAGTTATCATGGCAATACCATATCAATTACTGCATTGATCATCATCATCATCAATAACGGTATGCTCATGTTTGAGCAGCTGTGGACCTCTCCACCATCCTTCGCCACTCAACTCGATCTTGTGCTTTTCTTTCCACTTGTACCATCGACAACCCGCAAATATCTTTGATGTTGTCGCTCAGTCTTGTCTTCGGTTTGCCTCTTCCTCTGTTTCCCATCACCATCCCTGTCAGCAAGTCTTTCTCAATACTTTTACTTCTCATCACATGACCAATAAACTTTAATTTCCTCCTGTTCAAGATGTCCAACAGCCGGTCTTTACAATCTATTTTTCTCAGTACTTCATCATTCGTCTTCTTCTCTGTCCAGCTAATACGCAGGACTCGTCTATAACACCACATTTCAAAACTATTGATCTTTTTCTTGTCTATCTACTTCAGCACCCAACACTCAGATCCATATGATGCAATTGGGAAAACTAATGAGTTGAATAACCTCAGCTTTGTCCGTAAGGTAATGCTTCGGTCTTTCCAGATGTTATTGAGAGCAACTGTGGCGTTTTTGGCAATGGTAATTCTTTTTATCTCCGGTGAATCATCATATGTATTAGTTAAAACAGCTCCAAGATAAGTGAACTCTTTCACATTTTCCACAATCATTCCATTGATTGTAACATGATACAAATTATCATATTAATAATACATAATTATATCAGTTATTAACCCCTTTCTCGCTTATTTTTTTTAGCAATATATTATTTAACAGAAATATATATAAGATACAATATAGATATAAATCATACGATATTTAAGGAATATATATAAGATATAAGAATAAATAAAATATATAATGAAAACACGTAATATGAGACTATATAAATGAATATTACAGAATATTACAAAATATGATGGAAATATCATGCAAGACATAGTAGCAATGGATGGTATGAGATATAATATAAGTTATATATACTGGTGAAAATAACACAGCTGGCAACTCCGATGGAGGTAATATCTCGCGTCCTCATTGGTTGTCGACTTTTGCAGTTCACGTATATTACCTTCCACAGGTAAATGTCAGCATCACTTTTCGCTGCTCATCGTTAGCACTACAATCAGAATTGTCAGGATGTTTGCCTGTGGTACACTGACAGAATCTCAGCTTCCTCACTGGTCAGCCATGAGTGCCAACAACGCTTTCAACACCACAAGCAATTTCACTTCTTTCCATCACCAGGCTTTACCCTTATCACCGCCGCCCGACGTTCGCCCTGCATATTTTGGACACGTGACAATGCCCACCTACAGCGGTGTCAGTGGTGCTCCCTACCCGTACCTTCAGCATCACCACAACGCCTTCACCAACGGCATCGCACCGCCTATGCTCTCTCCTCCGGCTGAGAAACCCGCCACGCCCCCGAAAGAACCACACACAACCAGCTGGTGGAACAGTGCCACTTACGCTACTCCGCTATCACATGCTGCTTCCAACTACCAATTTCACCGTCACCAGTACGGCGTGGCACACGTGAGTCCAGCTGTTCCTCAGCCCATTCCGGGCAGCGTCACTCAGGATGCTATTGTTCAGCAACAGACCAACATCACCGCCGCTCTCCTCACCGCTAACTCATCGGTCAGTGTTCGGCGTTGTCGACGATGCCGTTGTCCTAACTGCCAAGACACTTCA
>NC_051399.1:37966481-37976481 GCF_015228065.2 Penaeus monodon
GGGAGGTGGGCCCATGGGCGGGAGGTGGGGCCATGGGCGGGAGGTGGGGCCATGGGCGGGAGGTCGGGCCATGAGGACGTGATGAGGCAACAAAAAGTTTGAACTTGATTATGACCTCATCCTGTCGTTTACTAATTATTCTGTAATTAATATGTCAGAGCCAATTTTTCAATAGTTGAGGCCGAAGTGGTTATTTTTAAACTTTTTGCTTTAGACAAAGAGGGCATAGAGGAAACAAGTTAACAGGCAGATATGCCTTGACAGTGCGGGAAGTTGTGGTCATTTTCCAGTTACAAGTTCAGTGCTTCTCCCTTAATCACAATAGAATTAACAATATTCGGATGAAGCGTGGCTTTCAGTACTTGTGCAGCGACTTTGTCAACGAAATATGAAGTGACTGACCAAGATTAACATTTAGTGTGGTAAGTCTACGGGGAAGCCCCTAACAATTCATTTTCTTTGATTTCATAGATAAAAAACAAACGTATTTACAGAGAATGAGTGAAATCATTCATAGTATTGATTTAGTTCATATAGGATTATCATTTCAAATATCAAATTGCTTTGAGTAACTCCTTATTTATGCACAGTACACATTGACATTCCTGTGTCTATGTAAACAAGGCAGGCTTAGAATAATTATCTGTGAACGTGTGAAAATATGGGCAACAGGAAGCAGAGTGAGATTAATGCCGCTACAATAACAAAATGGCTACATACACTTACAACCGATAAACTGATCAGTGACACAGAAAGCAAACACGTTCCCAAAATTGTATAACTTTTCAAGTATCATGAAATCACATATAACTAAGTAACTTTTCTTCACATTGCAGTTTCTTTTTGGGAGAGAAGACGATAATTAGATTTGATCTGAATTAAAAGAAGAGATTTTTGTCCATGCTATATTTAACGTTATTTTGATGACTAAATTGCTCACAGTATTCACGGATTTATTTTCTCTATGACATGACATCGTGTCAGTCTGGCGTTAATGAAATACACAGTTATGAATTTATACAAACAGCATTTCTATGTTATAGTCAATACTTCTCAGATTCGTAATGCGTGGAACATTTGCACCTACTCATTGCTGTTCAGAAACTCCACACAACAGTGGTGACTTAAATCTTGTCATTGCGAGTAATAATGCATGATTCCAATTTCCTTGTAAAACAGAATTCAGTGTAAGTGTAAACAAAAATAAAGCAACCAGAAAAAAAAGTTATAATATACTAGTCCTTTGTGTATGGAATAAGTTTACGTGTAGGACTGAGACTGAGACTGAGAGTTAGTGCCACTTTTTGCAGGCATTGCTTAATTAGTTCATAGATTGAGAAGACCCGACGTCATCTGCTAATCATTTGAGGTCAAAAGCATTAAAAATGTTAATTAAAACAACACTTGAACATCAGGTCAAGCACAAGGAAAACGTTTAAGTGACCGACATCAATGAGTTCGCGACAAGGTGCGAATCGGTGGCCCTCGTGAGAGGTCACTTCAGGTCACCAATTAAATGTTTAAGTAAACAACTCATCTTTCATGATTTGCAAATCTGCTAATTTGAAGTATATATTCTGTCAGTAACTGTCGGTGAAAATAATGTACTTCTCATTTAGCAACTCGTTAAATGTGCATTTAAAGAGTGAGAGAGAGAGAGAGAGAATTACGAAAAGAGAGGTCATAGTCATGGCATCCTGAAGCAATACAGGATGTTTTCATGTCCTTTCCTTAGTTGATATATATATACATACATATATATATATATATATATATATATATATATATATATATATATATATATATATATATATATATATATATATATATATATATATATATATATATATATATATATATATATATATATATATATATATATATATGTAGTATATATGTGTATGTTGTTATGTTGTTTGTGTTATTGATGTGTTGTTGTTGATTATTGTATTATGAACGACAGTGTCCAACAGACCCCCGCACCAAATCATACACATACACAATACAACAACAACTACTATATATATATATATATATATATATATATATATATATATATATATATATATATATATATATATATATATATATATATATATATGCATATATATATACATATACAAACACACACACACACACACACACACACACACACACACACACACACACACAACACACACACACACACACACACACACACACATATATATATATATATATATATATATATATATATATATATATATATATATATATATATATATATATATATATATATGATAAGCAAGTCGGGATAATTATGATGCATCATTAATCATCATTTGTCGCCATGTAGAGGACGTGAGCGCGTGACCTGTCATGACCTCTATGTTTGGCCAACTAATTCACACCTTGTCGCGAACTTGTTGCTGCAGTCATGCATACTGGTCCAATGTGAGTGGAGATTAAAGGCAGGTTTCTTTTATATCTAATCTGAATAGATTTGTATCAGTTAAACATCTGAGGATTTTATCAAATTAAATCGCATAAGCAGAGAAAATTTAAGACTTCCCTGCAATTAGTCACAGCCAACCATTTATTGCAATGTTTATCCCATGCAATCATTCCACAAGTGACAGACACACACGGAGATGAAAGGACGAAAAAGTGGCGGGGGGGGGGGGCGGAGGCGACAGGCCGGCCGAGGGGCGGGTGCGGCGAGCATGAAGGCGATCAGCTGAGCCTTAAGGCGTAGTCATGACCCGGTCATTCTTCGTCGACTGCGCCGTGATTTATGACCCGGAACCAATTTCTTTCAGTCGAGAGATTATGACAGTATCCCATTAAATGGCTACTTTCGCTTTAACATTGTTCAACTGAGCGGAGGAATTTCAACGAAGCAGTCGCCAGACGAAATAAGATGAATATATATCGTAAGAAGTAACAGAAATGTGCTTTTCAAGATGAGATGAAAAATAGGTATCTTAAAATATAATTATATGTAAGAAATAATTAAAGTGTATATAAGATATAATAGAAATCTGTATTTTATGGAATAGAGGGTATATTTTTTAAAAATATTATAAAATATCGATTTTACAATAATATATATATATATATATATATATATATATATATATATATATATATATATATATATATATATATTTTATATATATATATATATATATATATATATATATATATATATATATATAATAGTATCGCTAATGGCATATAAAATACTGGTGAAAATAACACAGCTGGCAACTACGATGGAGGTCATAACTCGCGTCCTCATTGGTTGTCGACTTTTGCAGTCCACGTATATTACTTTCCACAGGTAAATGTCAACGTCACTTTTCGCTGCTCATCGTTAGCACTACAATCAGAATTGTCAGGATGTTTGCCTGTGGTACACTGACAGAATCTCAGCTTCCTCACTGGTCAGCCATGAGTGCCAACAACGCTTTCAACACCACAAGCAACTTCAGTTCCTTCCATCAACAGGCTTTACCCTTATCACCGCCGCCCGACGTTCGCCCTGCCCATTTTGGACACATGTCAACGCCCACCTATAACGGTGTCAGTGGTGCTCCCTACCCGTACCTTCAGCATCACCACAACGCCTACGCCAACGGCATTGCACCGCCTATGCTCTCTCCTCCGGCCGAGAAACCTGTCACGCCCCCGAAGGAGCCGCACACATCCACCTGGTGGAACAGTGCCATATACGCTACTCCGCCATTACATGCTGATTCCAACTACCGCTTTCACCGTCACCAATACGACAGACTGGGTGGCGTGGCACACGTGAGTCCAGCTGTTCCTCAGCCTATTCCTAATGCCGTCACTCAGGATGCTATTCTTCAGCAACAGACCAACATCGCCACCGCTCTCCTCACCGCTCACTCATCGGTCAGTGTTCGGCGTTGTCGACGATGCCGTTGTCCTAACTGCCAGGACACTTCAAGAGACACTTCAGCTACCAAGAAGAGGGAGCACATCTGCCATGTTCCAGGATGTGGTAAGGTCTATGGCAAGACTTCTCACTTGAAGGCACATCTGCTCTCACATAGTGGAGAACGCCCCTTCGTATGCAACTGGATCTTGTGCCACAAGGCCTTCACTCGATCCGACGAACTTCAGCGCCATCTGCGAACGCACACTGGTGAAAAACGTTTCCAGTGTGAGGAGTGTGGAAAACGTTTCATGCGTTCTGATCACCTGAACAAGCACGTCAAGACACACGAGAACCGACGTGCCCGTGTTGCTTCTGCTTCTACTGCCGAAGGAGACGATGTTGATGTGGAACTTTGTGTTGATGAAACGGAGTTTTTCTCTGTAACTCTGCCAGATTCTCCTGTTTCTGAAACGGATTTTCAAGAGCTTAAAGATGTAATGGAGAATGGTCAGATACACAGCAACAGCCAGTTTCTATGAAATAATCCTTTGTAAAATGTCCCTGTAGCATCTGTCAGTTACTTATGGGTGAACCTTATGAATATACCCTGTGAAATGAGATGAATAAAATGTCACATTGAAATATTTTTGTTTTTGAAATTAGGATTACTAAACTCCATACCCAAGAGGGAAATTACCCTTGGGAAAACGCACAGTCATAACACGTAACTACTTATATAACATGAACAATCACTCTCCCGTATCAGAGACAGATTGTTGATGTGCACATGGCGCAAAAAGGTCAAATACAACATAAGCTAGTTTTATTTTATGAAACCATAATTTCGACCATTAAATTATTTTATGTTGAACCACTGTTAGGTGAGCCTTGAAAATCTATCTTGTGAAATAAATCGGCAAAATATGTATAGCTCATTTATATATTCTTTGCACTTGAAACGACACCTTTACCAGTATCGATCATGAAAGGATATATTTCTAGATTTTTCATGGTAGCAAATAAATGATAACTAAAAATCTTGTTTACACCATACACAGCATATAAATACGTATGGACAAGACATGAAAGAGAATAAAGGGTAAAACATGAAAAGCGAAAACTACTATTGATAAATTGTTGATTGTCACGAATTTGTTATTGTCAACCTATATGATTCTCAGATTAGCAGATGCTCTTAATCTTATTCGGTTTACATATAGCGACAGTTATTCATTACTAAAATATTCATCTGCGTCATATAAGATAAAGATGGACCAAAGTTTCACTTCAACAAATTAGAGTTTAAAAGCGACGGACTAAGTCAGTGAGTAAATAAAAAAAAACATATTTAATGACTTAATAGTAACTTCTCCAAATTTTGCACATACGTTTTTTGTGATTATTAAAGTTTTAAGATATGTGTTTAAATGGCATTTCTTTGCCAAATAAATGTATGCGATATTTTGTTTTACACGCTCGCATGCACGTGTCACACACACACACACACACACACACACACACACACACACACACACACACACACACACATACATATAATATATATAATATATAATATAATATATATATATATATATATATATATATATATATATACATGTATATATACATTATATATATATCATGTATATTTCATGTATATATACATGTATATATAAGTTACATATATACATGTATATATACATGTATATATAAGTTACATATATACATGTATATATACATGTATATATAAGTTACATATATACATGTATATATATACATGTATATATAAGTTACATATATACATGTATATACACAAAAATATGTGAATATATATACACTCCCCTCTCCCTCTCCTACCCTCATCAGATTTCTCCTCCCAGGCAGTCACTCAGTTCCACCCTGGACTGCTCCTCATTACGCAATCGGGAGCTTAATAGTCAAAGAAAGGTGGGATTGGAAAAAGCCAAGAAACAACCCGGTCTTAATAGGAAAGGGATGTTGATTCGTGCGCCGCCCATCCGTCAACCTCATCAGCACACCTTATCCTAGGAACCTGAAATGCTGGTGGCTATAGCGTGTCGCTTATTAGCTTCCTGTCACTATTATTGGCAGATTTTTTTCTAGTAAGCACTGGATGAAAAAAAATGTATATATATATATATATATATATATATATATATATATATATATATATATATATATATATATATATATAGATATACATAGATAGATAGATAGATAGATAGATAGATAGATAGATAGATAGATAGATAGATATAGATACACACACACACACACACACACACACACACACATATATATATATATATATATATATATATATATATATATATATATATATATATATATATATATATATATATATATGTGTGTGTGTGTGTGTGTGTGTGTGTGTGTGTGTGTGTGTATATATATGCATATATATATATATATATATATATATATATATATATATATATATATATATATATATATATATATATATATATATATATATATATATATGTCTTGAAGACAAGGAGTTTACAAACGATATTCATTCAAATTGCTACAGCAAATCGCCGTTTTCGTAATAGCCGCTTTCCTTTGTGAAGGCGGGGCAGAGGGTCGGGAGAAGCGGCCAGGGGCGGGTTGGGGCGCAGGGCAGGCGGGGCCGAGGGCGGAGCGCGGCGAGAAACAAAGAAGTTGAAGTCGATTATGACCTCATCATTACCTGTTCCTTCTGCGCTGTTACTTGATTTATGACCCGGAACCAATTTCTCAATGATTTGAGGCTAAAGTCGGTGATTTGTTTACGTTTAATTTCCTATCATGGGGCTGTACAATATATGACTCATAAAGAATCATACAGAATGTCAAGCTTTCTGAAATATTCAAATAATTGTAACCGGTACTTTAAAATCTTTGACATTCGCACAATCCGCATTGAACTTAATTCCACGAGTGAAGGTCTGTTATAGCTATCGAGGGTAGAAACAGAAATGTACTGAAAATTCCATGTTAGTTCTTTCTACTCCCTTTTCCTCCTCTCTCTGGTGTTGAAGTTTCATTTGTTCGGATTTTTCGAAACAAGCCCTACTTACAGCTGTTAATGACGCCAACACGTGTGAATCAGGTTAGACATCGATAAAACATTCGAGTGACCGATAAGAACGAGTTCGCGACAAGGTGTGAATCGGTGACTCTCACAATAGGTCATTTCAGGTCACACTTGAAAAGGTCGGAGAAACAATGTACGTTTTATGGTTTATGAATCCCTAATAGGAATATATAAAACGATGCAAGCATTTTCTTTTGTTTTGTTAGTAATGGTGATTTTAGACTATTAGACTATTGTGATGATTTTGTCCAGAAAAAAAATATTCACATAGCTATATACATACATATGCATGCGTGTGTATGTATGTTTATATATATATATATATATATATATATATATATATATATATATATATATATATATATATATATATATATGTATATATATATATATATGTATATATATATATATATATATATATATATATATATATACATATGTATGCATATGTATGTGTATGTATATAAATGTAATGTATGTATATATGTGAAAGGGTAAGGAGTGAAAGAGAAATGACAATGTCGGAAATTAACCTAAGTGAAGCGTAGCAACAGCTAGGAGTGAATGAGTATGCGAGTCGAAGTATGAATGAAGCCCCATGAAACTAACGTATTTAAGGAAGTGTGCATTCAAATGAAATGATATGTTGAATGGGGGTAACAACCACTTTAAACATCATTAGTAAGGAATAAAACGTGAAAAAAATGATATTGACAATGAAGAAAAAATAAAGTAAAGAACGAAGATAAAATAAGGGTTTATAACAATTAACAGGGCTTCCAGTGTGGAGTAAAAGTGCTGTGCCACGTCTCAGATACATGCGCCCGTACGAAAGCGCACTCGTGAGGCGTGAGGCGTGAGGTGTGAGGCTACAAACACCCGGACGTTACGTGAGAGATATGTGGAAAAGTGTGAACATTACCAGCGATTATTGGTCACAAAGTGCACTGAAATAGGGGAAGATTAAAACATTTCATTTATATTACATGAATTATTTTTCTGATTTATATTTTTTATCTTTATCATCTAATTCTTTATATCATGTGTGTATGAATTTGAATAATAAATCTGGATCGTAATAGTGTTTCCTTTAAGACCAATTGTTAAACCTGAGGAACAAAACAGAGCTGATCAGCAGAGGGTTGTACTAGTGGAGGGCCCAGCCAGTAATAATGGTAAAATCAGCGACCTTTATAGATGTGTGTATATATATACATGTGTATATATATACATGTGTATATAATACATATATGTAAATACATATGTGTGTATGTGCATATATATATATATATATATATATATATATATATATTATATAACATATATATATATATATATATATATATATATATATATATATTCATATATACACAATATATACATATATAGATATACATACATACCTACGTATGTATATGTACACACACACCATATATAATGTGTGAGTGGAACACACACACACACACACACACAATATATATATATATATATATGTATATATATATATATTATATATATATATGATATATATATATATATATATATATATATATATATATATATATATATATATATATATATATATATATATATATATATATATATATATATATATATAATATATATAATATATATATATATATATATATATATATATACAAATACTTACATACAAGTATACAGAGCGCGTCTGCGTATGTATTTCTAGTCTTAGTTAATAATAACTTAAATATTTGACGTTGTTTTCATTCTGCAACTAATGGATTCTGAATACAAACTTTTCGGAATGTTTCACTTTATTGCAATCTGTACAGTGTTCACAGGGTGTTTCTTTTAGGTTCACCTTGGCAAAGCATTACAAAGATTATATTCACTCCGTAAAAAGAAAATCAATAATGCATCGCACTTCCGACGTCCAAATCAGACTCCTGCAAATCTACTTCAGATACGGGTGAATCTGGCAATGCGAATGAGTGAAAGTCCCCGCTATAATCATTAGCAATATCATCACAGAACTCAACATCGACGTCGTCGCCTTCGGCTGGAGAAGCAGGAGCGACAAGGGCGCGTCGATTCTTGTGAGTGTTGACGTGTTTGTTGTAGTGATCAGATCGCATGAAACGTTTTCCACACTGTTCACACTGGAAACGTTTTTCACCCGTGTGCGTTCTGAGGTGCCGCTGGAGTTCATCGGAGCGAGTGAACGCCTTATCGCAGTACATCCAGTGACACGCGAAAGGCCGCTCTCCGGTGTGTGAAAGTAGATGTGCCTTCAGGTGGGACGTTTTGGCATAGAGCTTGCCACATCCCGGGACATGACAGATGTGATTCTTCTTCTTGGCGCCTGTAGTATTTCGAGAGGTGTAGTGGCAGTTGGGACAGCGGCATCGTCGACAACGCCGAGAACCGACAGACCTGTTGAGAGTAGAAGCGATGCGCCCTTGTTGGTGAAGGATGTCCTGTGCGAAAGCGTTCGTTTGATGCAGATTCAGGGTTGTGTTGCCTTGGCCCACCGAAGGTTCAGCGAGACTAGCGTGCTGCTGATAAAGATGGAATGGATAATTATAAGTGGCGTGAGAAGTCGGCGTGTTATAAGCAGTTGAACTCCACCAGGGCGTTGTGTGCGCTTCCCTCGTGGGCGTGATGGGTTTCTCGGGCGGAGGGGAGAGCGTGGGTGGTGTAACAGCGTTGGCAAGGGCGCCGTAGTGGTGCTGCAGGTATAGGTAGGGAATCTCACCAACGCTTTTGTACAAATTAGGCGGCGAAACGCTGGTAACATGGCCACGGGCTCCAGGAAGATTCATGCTGGGAGACTGCTGATGGTAAGTAGCGACTGCAGTTCTGGCGTGAAGATTGCCGTAATAATTCATGGCTGTTCCCTCAACTGTGCCACAAGAATACATTGTGCCTTAGGTTCCGCAAGGAGCAGGTGGAGAGAGGAGAGTGAGATGAACCTTACCTGGGAGCAATGATATACCTGTCCTGGGAATGCGGGT
>NC_051399.1:37983981-37986481 GCF_015228065.2 Penaeus monodon
GTTAATATGATTTAGGAATCCATGCACAAAAGAGACAAATCAAACTCATATGTATACCATATGTATTACTTACATTTCTAGTAACACAAAAAATGTACTGCATTTAGATTGATAAGTCAGTTTACGACCTTAACCATCCTCTTGACTAATTGTGACCTGAGATGACCTGAAGGTTACAACATTCAATTCACACCTTGTCACTAACTTGTTATTGTAGGTCACTCTTGGTAATATCATATTATATTGTAATAATTACGAGATTCCTGTCCTAATTAGGATATTTACTGTTGCTATCTAACTGTGAAAAAGTAAAGAAAATGTCATCTAATGCTAAGCATAAAACAAGTGTGTGTGTGTGTGGTCTTTTGTATTGTGTGTGTTGGTGTGTGTGTGTGTGTGAGAGAGAGAGGAGAGAGAGAGAGAGAGAGAGAGAGAGAGAGAGAGAGAGAGAGAGAGAGAGAGAGAGAGAGAGAGAGAGAGAGAGAGAGAGAGAGCATGTATGTATGTATATAAGTTTATATAATCAAATCTCTTTGAGGGATTATCATATAGCGAATTTACGCTATGTACGCACCATAAAAATTGTCTATAATAGAATACATAGACTTAACACTATGTAACTACAGCGAAAAGACGAAACCTACTGTAAAACCGATTGGCCAAATAAACAAGATACCTTACTAATATACCAAACATGAAATTGCAATAGTTGTTGGGAATTCATCATCTAATGTCTTTATCATCATGTACCGGCGTATATGTTCTTTCCTTATTGAAATTGTACTTGAAATAAGGTCCAAGAGTTAGATTAAACGCCCTTGGCCTAATTGCCCACAATAGTATAACCTTACAAAAGACTTCACGACAAGGTGCGAAATGGTTGCTGTCATATTAGGTCGTTTCGGGTCAAATCGTTTTCTTGTCTTCATTAGTTATCACTACAGAAGAATGAAACAAAGTAAACAGAGCATTATATTTTCCAATAATATAAGTAGAATATTTGAAATAATGTCTGTAGTTGTGCAGACATCATGCGACTACCTTCCACTAAACATAAGATTCAATTAAACACGGCCAATAGGTAAACATTATTATACGTTTCGGTAGGATTATATAGATATCATCGTACGATACATGCAAAGACTTCTTGAAAAACGCTGGACATTGTCTAGAGATACAAAATACAACAAGAAAATCGAGTAAAGTTCTCGTGTACTGTCGACCTGTCATACCTGGGGAGTGGGCGGAGAAGCTTCCTCGTGCTCTGATTGGCTGCCGTCATCTAGCGGCCAGGTATATTACCTTTCCCAATCACAGACATCGTCACTCTTCTCGTATCATCTGTGGTATCGACAATCAGTTTTATCAAGATGTATCCCGTCAGCTCCGTAGGAGGACCACATTTATCTCACTGGATGGGCAGTGGTGGCCTGAGCAGCTTCCATTCGTACCAGCAGCCAAGTTTACCATTAACGCCATCACCTGAAGCTCAGAGAGGATATTTCGCTAATGTATCGCCTAGTCCTACAGCGGAGTCAGTGCTTTGCCTTACCATTCCATTCAACAGTGCTACAGCCAACACAGTTACACCAATGGCGTCACGCCCCCAATGCTATCTCCACCTCCTGAGAAGCCTGTTACGCCGCCGAAGGAAGTGCAGACGCGCCCCTGGTGGAGTACAAGTGGTTCCACGACACCAACGTCACATATCCCCCATAGCTTCCACCATCAGTTTTATCCTCAGTATGCCAATCCCAGTGTACCACCAGCAGGCCAAGCAACTCCACCACTTCTTCAGTCTCTCCCGAATTCCGTCGCACAAGATCCTGTTTTAAGTCATCCTAGTGCCATCGCCTCTGCTCTCCTCAACGCACAGTCATCCGTCAGTGTTCGGCGTTGTCGACGATGCCGTTGCCCCAACTGCCAGAATGCCCCACGAGACGGTACAGGCGCCAAGAAGAGGGAACACGTTTGCCATATTCCCGGATGTGGCAAAGTGTACGGCAAAACGTCCCACCTCAAGGCTCACCTTCGGTCACATGCCGGAGAGAAACCCTTCGCGTGCCAATGGATCTTCTGCAGCAAGGCTTTCACACGTTCAGACGAACTCCAGCGACACCTGAGAACGCATACGGGCGAAAAACGTTTTGAGTGCATCGAATGCGGAAAACGTTTCATGCGCTCTGACCATCTCAATAAACACGTCAAGACTCACGAGAACCGACGCGCCCGTGCTGCTTCCGCCGCCCTTGCTGAGAGTGATGACGTCGATGTAGAACTCTGTGATGACGCAGTTGAAGAATGTGCTGAGGAACTTCTCTCTGTCACATTGCCAGATTCTCCCGTATCTGAAGCAGAACTGCAAGAAGCTGATATTGACGTCGACGATTTGCTAGAGAGCTCTTACCTATGTGGGAAGGATAATCACTTGTCGCAATATGGCTATCTTCAAAACTTCCAGATCTAAAGTGGTCACTAGTTAAAATCTCCTGGGTGAACC
>NC_051399.1:37993981-38006481 GCF_015228065.2 Penaeus monodon
CTCATTCACACATCTTTGAATACAAAAGTGCCGCTCAATTCGTCCATGTCAGTGTCATACATGTACAGTGTTTTAGACTCAGTGTTGCCTCTGTGCCGTAAAGTTAAATGCCGCCACCGATTTTTTTTCCGTGGACGTCGGACGAAATTATCAATAATTTAGGAATAAAAATGAATAATGAAATGTGCCTTTTTAATACACAAAATAATGTACTGTCATAGCAAAATATATGCGTAAGATTTATTTGTTGTGGAAAATATCCTGTGTGTATTTGAATAGATACAGTACCTAGCCTACTACAAAATATTTGTATTATTCTGAAGTGGGTGTTTTATCTCTCCCTCTCCCTTTATCTCTGTCTCTTTCATACAAGTGCTTGTCTAAAAGTTAAAATAGAGTTATTATAAAATTCATAAAAATATCACGAGTCCTTGTATTATACTATTAGTACGGTCGCCTCTAAAGCGACAAACTTGGCTTACTTCCCCGACGGAGACTAGAAACACAAGAACATTTGCAAGGGTTTCTCTATCCACTTACTTACCCTTCCATCTATCTTTCTACCTTTGTCTTTTCCTCCAATGTTTGCAGGGTGAAAGAGTCTGAAGAGGTAGGAGAATGGAGCGTTTGATTCTGTAATTTTTGGTTTAGCTTAATTCTAAGTCTCTGTGGTGTAGTGGTTCGCACGGTAAAGTGACAGACTCGGGTTGTCCCCAACGGAGACTAAATCAATAATTTTTTGTGTAAAAATTTGTTTGCATCGCAGTCCACTGACCTGCCATTCTAACTACCTTTCTACTTACGTTTGCCTCTGTTTGTATGAGGAGTAGGAATCTGAGCACTTGATTTTGAAAATTTGGGTTTTGCTTGGTTGTTTGGTAGTATTCATGTGCGTTTTCATATTTTTGCTGTTATTCCTCTTATGGTGATCATATGTTGATATTAATAACATAATAAACAAAGAATGGGAGGATGGAAGAAGAGCATGAACGAGCGATGAAGATGGAACAGGAAAGGAAGTGGTCAGCACGCCTCTAAAGCGGCAGACTTCGGATACGAAGATAAAGAGCGGTAATAATTTATTTTTTTTGTCGTTAATATCGCTGCCATGTATAACACCATCATTAATGATATTATTATTATGAATATCATAATATATTATCAATATAGCATTATCATCATTGTCATTGTCTTTGTCATTGTCATTATCATTTATTATCATCATGACTATCATGATCATATCATTATTATCATTATTATTTTAAGATAACAGAAAACCAGCAGAAAAAAACAACTTCAATTACCTAGGAAGAATAATTAGTGAAGATGGAAAATGTAAAACAGATTAATAGAAATCAATAGCCAAACAGATATTTACAAAGAGGAAATTTTTACGGGGCGGTAACTTGGACAGTGAGCAAAACTACAGAGAGAAAGCCAAAGGCGTTTGAAATGTGGTGCTGCAGAAGAATCTTTAAGATCCCATGGACAGCGAAACTGACAAACAAAGCAGTTTCGGAAAGGATAAGAGCAAAAAGGGAGATCATTAAAAGAAAAGAGAGAGAGAGAGAGAGAGAGAGAGAGAGAGAGAGAGAGAGAGGAGGGGGGGGGGGAAATACCCACTTCAGAATTATACAAACATTTTGTAGCAGGCTAGCTACCGTATCTATCTATTCAAACCCACACAGGATAGTTTTCATAACATATAATTTTTATGCAATTGACAGGTAAATCTGGAATTCCATGATCACCAGCGTCCACAGGAATACGGCATCCCGATGATGATTTTTCTTTCGATTACAGAAAATTCTGCTAAAGAAAACTAATTTAATCGAATAAAAGGAGAGGATAGTACCGATGATAATAAAGCTGTGTATGAAAGTGTACTTGTATTTATGTGTATTGTGTCCCTTGTTAATTAATATTTGTGCTTGTGGTTAAACCCGATATTTTAATTAGTTTATCCCTTTTCTAATTCTGAAATATTTGCATTTAACGCCACTGCTCAATAGTGAATGTCATAAATGCAATATTATTAATCTTCAATAGGAATCCAGTGTATAATGACTTTTGTGACAATACTGGTAAGAAAGCAATAAATATGAGTCGAAATATTAGCAAGTTGGAATCACAGTGTCCTTAATACATTTAAGCAGTTTTAATATTTCTGCCCACAATATTTTGCAAGAATTTTTCAGCGTTCTTTATTGCAAACAATGTGACTGCAAACGTCACATAAAGACAATGAAACGGTAATTGCGACAGCTGGATCTTCTGATAATAATATATATTTTTTTATAATCTGGGTCATTATTCCCCATAGTGATGATCAACATAGTTTTTTTTTCTTCTTCTTCTTCTTTCTTACGTTACAATTTACTTTCTGTGCAGAAATATTTATATTCCATAATTGTTCTTTGTTTCATCAAATCATATTGACTAGAATTTATGCGTTATACAAAACACATTTGAGGAAATGCAATTACTTGTTTTATGTATTCAATTGTGTTATGATTATGTATTATCTAGTGGGATGATTGACTCTGTTGTGATATAATCGAAAGCTTAAAAACACTAATTGTAAGTGATATATCGTTAAATACCATTGTTAGCATAAACATACTACAATATATCCATAATATTATGAGTACGTAACTTGGCAAACTGTGGAGTTGAATTTCACCTTTTTTTCAAAATTGTTTGGGTCAAAGTAATAACAATTTGCTGTTTTAATCCCACAAAAAAAAAAAAAAAAAAAAAATCGAATAACAGCTAGCGGTGGGTGTGATGGTGTCGATTTGACGGGCAGTTTCGTTTTGTAAAAACATACAATTATGAGCATGTAGATCTCAAAGATTATTTGGCTGAGAATTTGCACACATACACATTTAAACAGAAGTATTGATGTATTATTTTGCCTACAGATTATTTTTTTTTCCTATGCAAATTTTATTATTTTTTTAATCGCTCGCTTTGGGTTCCGGATGGAGGCCAAGAAGGAAAGACTATTTTATGCTGGAATTTCTGTTTGTATCTCTCTACCTATTTACCAAACATGGCTCTTAACGAAATTATTTGTAAATGTCATAAAACTAACGAAAACGCTGAAGTTACTAGATAACTACGATATAAAGTCATTTTGCTATGTTATTGAAAAAAATGTATGCCACTATGCCCAACCTCTCCTGCATGTCTTGCCATTTCATTGAAAAACATCAAAAACTAGTTATTGTGATGACAATTTTCTATATTCTATCTTATTTTTCGAATTCCTAAGGTAAATAATTTCAGTTGTTATTCTTTATAATGAATTTTCAAAAAATATATATATATATTTCGGTTCAACCATTACAAATGAGTGAAGCTGAACCCTTTAGCTCTGTTGAAGGTGCTTCATTATAAGAATTTGTGTGACTGCTGTATTATACGAATAGTCATTACGTTGTTACATGTAAATGATCTTATTTATTAAAGATAGTAATGCTAATCTCTTGCCTCTGTTGTCGCAATAATCACCCCCCCACATACACACACATGCAGTACACGCATACAGCATAAGTTACCTACAAGTAATGTACAAATGTTTACCTAAAATATAAAACAGATATAGCTAAGCATACTTCATAAGTCTATGTGGTGTAGTGGTTAGCACGGTCGCATCTAAAGCAACAGACTCGGGTTTAATAAGGTTTTGTGCAAGAATTTCTGTTTGCATCTCTGTCCATTTACCTGCCATTCTAACTATCTTTTTACTAATGTTTGTCTCTGTCTGCAGTGGTTATAATGTGGAGTACAAAGAGTAGGAAACTAAGCACTTGATTTTGTAATTTTCGGTTTTGCTTGGTTGTTTTGTGGTGTTTGTGTGCGTTTCCATAATTTTGCAGTTATATGTTGATATTAATGGCACAATAAGCAAAGAATAGGAGGGTGGAAGAAGAGCATGGACGAGCGATAAAGATGGAACAGGAAAGGAAGTAGGAAGAAAATAGAATAAAAGGAAAAGACAGGAGGAGGAGAAGTAAATTTTCTTTTATTGTCATTTTTAGTGCTGAACATTCGTTCCACTTTGCCTCCAAATAAGAAATACAGTCAGATCCAATTTAGTATAATTATGTCCCCTCTTGTCACAGGAGTAGGTTATACCTTTACAACTTAATCGTGAATACTCCTTAATATTTGTCCTGTTTATATGTTATGGCAGATATGTTGTTACTGCAGTGTTAGGTTTCACTGAATAAAAATAAGCGATAAACGCCGTGGTTATTGTTCCGGCACTGGATCTCATCACATTGTGGCTATTCCTACTGCATGCTTTGCGCACGAACACATTCTTCTTTGTCTTACTCGCCGTTGATGGTGGACAACAGTGGGTTGTTTTAAAGTTGGGAACGAATTTGCAAGTTTTGTGCCGTGAAAAAGTTTGACCGAATTGCAAGAGAGCACTTTCACACAAGAACACTCTCGCGCTTGCGCTCATGCGATAATTGTGTCTAACAATTTCACGAGAGTTTCGTTGTCGTATCTCGTGTCTGTTGGGATATTTTTCCGGCATTTTTTGTCGGACACCTATCCTGTAGAGCCATTTTCCCGGCAATATTGCAGAATGCAATTTTTGTTTGACATTTAATTGAAAATCTCCAGCTTGTCATTATTCGGCAAATTTGTTTGTTTTCAGAGGTCCCCGTGTGGAAAATAAATATCAGAGATAGATAGAGGGTGATAGCACAGGAACTCCAGGGCATGATTCCCCCAGAAAAGTCTAAAATATTGTCTTTCACTGGCTATTGAACATCGCCAGCTTGTCATTATTCGGCAAATTTGTTTGTTTTCAGAGGTCCCCGTGTGGAATCCATTGTTATCCCAGATCAACGGCGCCTAAGACAAAATATGGCGCCAATGTTTGTTTTGATGATTGCGCAAGCGCGAGAGTGTGTTCGTGCGCAAAGCATGCATGCCGACGAATAGCCACAGTGTGATGAGATCCGGTGCCGGAACAGTAACCACGGCGTAAAAAATGTTGCTTTTGGTGAGGAATGAAATGAAAGTACATAGGAAACTAGACATAGCTACCAATGTGTAAAATAACTATTGCATTATGACTAAACCATATAAGTAGAGAAAATGTATATTTTGTTTTGGTATGAAATGAATTATTTAATGCAATTTATTGTCAGGATATCTTGTTTACATTTCAGTTTACTCTACTACTATGAATCTGCTTCGTTAATCTTTATGAGGAGTGAAATAAAATGAAGCTGAAACTTTAAGCTATATTGAAGGTGTTTCATTTTAAGAATGTGTTACTGCTGTGTTCCAAATCATACGAATAGTCGTCATGTTATCACATGCAAATTATTATTATTTATTTATTTTATTAAAGAAAGTAATGTTAAATCTCTTGCCTATGATGTAACAATAATCGCACATACCCCCCCCCCAAAAAAAAAAAAAAATAATAATAATAATAAAAAAACGCATACACACATGCATAATGTAACTACATAATATACAAATATTTGTCTAAATTCTAAAATATAGATATTGTATTATGAATAATGCAAGCCTCCGTGGTGTAATGGTTAGCACGGTCGCCTCTAAAGCGACAGACTCGGGTTCAATCCCCGACAGAGACTAAAAAACTAATTTTTTTTATGTAGGAATTTCTGTCTGCACCTCTCTATCCACTTACTATCCTTTTAGCTACATTTATACTTATTTTGTCTCATTCTTCGGTGTTTACAATGTGAAGGAGTATCAAGAAGTAGAAGATTGTGTGACTGCAGTTGTGTTCCAGATCATACGAATAATCATTACGTTGTCCATGCAATTTATGCAATTTATTGTCAGGATATCTTGTTTACATTTCAGTTTACTCTACTCCTATGAATCTACCTCGTAAATCTTTATGGTGTACCGGTTAAATCATTACTGAAGAGTGAAGTAAAATGAAGCTGATACTCTAAGCTCTATTGACGGTGCTTCATTTTAAGAATGTGTTACTTCTGTGTTATTTATTTATTTATTTATTTCATTAAAGAAAGAAATGTTAAATCTTTTGCCTCTAATGTCTCAATAATCACCCCCCCCCCCAAATCATACGAATAGTCATTATGTTGTCACATGCAAATTATTATTATTTATTTATTTATTTTGTTAAAGAAAGTAATGTTAAATTTCTTGCCTCTGATGTCACAATAATCACACATCCCGCCCCCCTCCCCCAAAAAAGACGCATTCACACACATGCATAATGTAACTACATAATATACAAATATTTGTCTAAATTCTAAAATATAGATATAGTATTAGAAATAAAGCAAGCCTCCGTGGTGTAATGGTTAGCACGGTCGCCTCTAAAGCGACAGACTCGGGTTCAATCCCCGACAGAGACTACAGTTAAAACTATTTTTTATGTAGGAATTTCTGTCTGCAACCTCTCTATCCACTTACTATCCTTTTAACTACATTTCTACTTATTTTGTCTCATTCTTCGGTGTTTACAATGGGAAGGAGTATCAAGAAGTAGAAGATTGTGTGACTGCAGTTGTGTTCCAGATCATACGAATAGTCATTACGTTGTCCATGCAAATGACTTTTTTTTATTAAAATTAGTAATATTAAATTTCTCGCCTCTGATGTCGTAGTAGTCACCCCGCACACGAAGACAGAATAAGGATCTTTTTTGTAACATTCCCGAAACCCCTAACACTGATACATGGTTGCCCTTTACGCGTAAATTATTGGAACCTGTTGATACACTTTTTTCTTTTTTTTTTCATTCTCATCAAAATGTTTGTCGTCAACTTGATACGGTCAGCCAATGAGAGAGCGATATTTGTCAAATATATTTCACGTAGTCGCTGATAGGGATTTATATTTTCATTGATTACGAATCGCATCATAAGTTTCTTGATAAAAGTTTTTTTTACAGCAAAGATACTTCAAAAAATTCTGTGCCTTTTTAGCAGTACATCAAATACATGTTGACGGTATATGAGTAAGATTTGAAGGCAATCACCGGAACATAGCAAGAATTTTCAATGCAAAACCTTATGCAATATCCACTTTTCATATGAAGAACAATGTATGTAATAAGAAAAAAGATGTTTTGATTGAACCTGAGAAATACACATAAACTTTCTACAGCCTTGCGATGCGAAGAGTGGTGTGTATAAACAATATAAGTTGCAGAGTAGTCAAGAACTTTTCAATTTCATTTGAAGCTTCCACAATGTTTGCTTGAAATTAAAAATAATACCAGCATATTAAGTACTTTGATGGTATTATATTGACACTTTTTATGTGAAACAAAAAAAACTTTTCATTTTCTCAAAATTTGGTATGTCGGTACAAACTTCGATGATATCGCGTTTTGTAGCGACCGTGATACAACTTGAAACAATGTATCAAAGTGTTAGGGGTTTCGGGATGCTACAAAAAAGGCCTTAGATTACACACATAATAAGTAGTAAACAAATGTTTTCCTAAAATATAAAATATAAATATAGTAGTGGTTTTTTTTAAGTCTCTGTGGTGTAGTGGTTAGCACGGTGGCCTCTAAATTGACAGCCTCGGGTTCAATCCCCGACGAACATTAAATGAAGTTTTTGTGCAAGAATTTCTGTTTGCATCTCTGTCCACTTACTTGCCGTTCTAACTATCTTTTTACTTATGTTTGTCTCTGTCTGCGGTGTTTCCACTGTGAACAAGAATGAAGAGTAGGAAATTGACCACATGATTTTGTAATTTTCGGTTTTGCTTGGTTGTTTGGTTCATGTGCGCTTTCATAATTTTGCTGTTATTCCTTTTATGATGGTATTATTAACATATAAGCAAAGAATGCGAGGAGGAAAAAGAGTATGAACGAGTGATGAAGAAGAAAAAGAGGAACAAAAAACAAAACGGAACAGGAAAGGAAGAAGAAAAAAAAAGAAAAGGTAGAAAGAGGAGAAGCAAACTTTGTTTTATTAATTTGTTTATTTATTTATTTATTTATTTTGCTTGTTTGTTTATCTTTTGTTTGATTATTTATTTATTTATTTATTCATTTTTTGTCTGTGTGAGTGTTTTCGTTCCATTTTGCCTTCAGATAAAAAATACAAACCCATAAAAGACAAGAAGTCAGCAGTCAGATTCAGTTTAATGTAATTACGGAGTCAATAATTAACGGCGGTTCACGCTCCGCCCAGGCGCGAGAAATTGTCGCCTGGAGGTGACTGCTGTGCTGGGCACCACGGCGGATAAGGACTACATTCAGCCGAGTCAGCACCAGCTGACACACGTGAGCGAGTTGGCATTAGTCGACACAGGCCGGGCTCCCCTCATGGCATATCCCGGGCGAGGTTAAGCTTCGCATATCGGACTTACCGTTATCGGTATTTAAGTCAAAATTATAATGGTTTCTTCTCATTTCACAGACATTATTTATCTGTACAGCAAATAATATTAAGATTGTTGTGACAATAGTTTAAGGTTTCATGAAATAATTTAGATGTTGCTATTGTCAGGATATCTTATTTTGCATTTCAATTTAATCTCTATTCCTATGAATCTTATTTTTTTTCATCCTCGATTTTTTTCTTAATATTCCATTTCATATTTTATTTTGATTCATTGGTTTATTGTTTTTCTTTTCTTTTTTTTATTCCAGTATTAATTTGACTATGCATTGCTAAAGTCTATTCATCTATCTATTCGTCAGACAGGAATCCTAATGAATAAATAGTTATCAGTTTCAGTGTTTATAAATGACGTTAAGGGTATGGAATGTTAACAAAAATTACATTTAAGATAATAGTAATATTAAAAATACAAAACTCTACAGAGAATAGAGTTCTACTTATGTTCAGAAATTGGTACGGTTGTTACTGGGTACTTTAGAAAAAAAAAAACTTTTTTTTCTTTCTTTCTTTCTTTCTTTTTAAAGAGAGAGAGAGAGAGGAGCCACGAGAATGCTATAGAAAGGTTGGTAACTCCATATGATTTGATAGTATAATGGTATAATAGTGACCGCTGGTTTACTTTCATTGTTTTATTTACTTTCCGATTTCTATTAATTCCAATTCACTATTAGCGATGCTTTTATATATTTTCAGCCATGTTATTTTTTAGCACACATAGGTCATGGTGTTTTGGTACGAACTATAACTGTATAAAAAGCATTAATGCTTATTCATATATGCAAAGATTATTTGGAAGAAAGTATGCGAATACACCCTCTCTCTCTCTATCTATCTATCTATCTATCTATCTATATATCTGTCTATCTATCTGTCTGTCTATCTATCTATCTATCTGTCTATCCATCTAGCTCACCCACGCACACAGGACAAGATAAAGAGATAATTCATAAATAAATGCATGAAATTAAGAAAAATAAGAGAAGAGAAAGAGAAGAAAAAGAGATATCCAGACTAAACACATTTTAGTAAAAGTCGCATCAGAAAACCAAAAACAGATACATTTTGCAATGCTTTAATCCCAACAGCAATATAATAAAAATTCATGATGGCTTGTAAAACTCTTGCTTTCGAGGTGGAGGGACCAACAGGGTACGATTTCCTGGTCCTTTTAGATTAGGCTCGTTTTCTAGTAATAATTGATATACCAATTTTAAGGATAGAAGCGGGTGCTAATGATAACAGTCAAAATCTTTATAAGAGTTAGAATGGTAACCAATACCTATACACGGAGTTACAAACGGCTTGCTTGCTTGCTTGCTTGCTTGAGATTTGCGAAGTTCAGGCTTCGCCCGGGCGTGGTATATAATCGGGGGCGAGAGGCAGCGCTGAGGTTAACATTTTATAGCTTGTGGTGCAACTATGGTGTTATTACACTCGATTGTTTTAATTGCTCCTGTACACTGGACGTTAGCGGGATATCGCGACACACGAGAAGCAGTCGTTATAAGACATGAGATTTATTAAACGAATATTAACGTCTCGCTAAAAGTTTAGAGCCTTGCTGTCAAAAGGAACAGTTAACTATATCAGTAAATCCCACACAAATGTTTGATTTCTGGTTAATATGATGTTAATGAATTGGTAATGATAATAATGATAGTAATAACAATTGTAATAGTAGTAAAGTAAATAACTACATTTTCCTCTCTTCTTTTCACCATCATCATCAGCCTCTACTTCCTTCTAATTTTCTTCTCCTCCCTTTTCTTCTCACATATCCCTTATTTGTCTTTTTTTCCATATTCTCCATCTTTTTCTTTGAACACAAGTGAAAGAATGCCCAGGAAAAACATAATTTATCAATATGTGATATTTATTGATTAATATTTGCTTATTTATATATATATATTTATATCGATCTTCTTCAGTTTCATATATTACATGTCATTATCATTTTTCATAAAATGTAATTAATGAAGAAAGCGGAAATGTAAGACAAAGGTACTGCAAAACTATAATGCAACACAAATAAAAGGGTACTGCAAAACTATAATGCAACACAAAATAAAACACAAATAAAATTGTTGAGGCTGTCAAGAGCAATGATGATAATACTGATGAGTCACATTATGATGATGATAAAGATGATGGAACCGATAGTGAGGATGGCGATCTTAATCATAATAACAAAAATGTTACTATTATTTATTTTTTTCATCATCGTTATTACCATCATTATCATCATTATTGTTTATGTTATTAAGACATTTTCCTCGTCATTATCATTATCCCTATTTTATTTATTATTTTTGAGGTGTTTCAGTGTCAGCCCTGTTGTTATTGTTGCTCTATGGATAATAAAATTGTGAATATACAAACACTAAATGTATTTTTGTTGTTGCGAAGAGATCGAATAATTGTGTGTGTGTGTGTGTGTGTGTGTGTGTGTGTGTGTGTGTGTGTGTGTGTGTGTGTGTGTGTGTGTGTGTGTGTGTGTGTGTGTGTTTGTGTGTGTGTGTGATATAGTATAATATACACTTATATACAAATGAATATACATATACCTACATGAGAATAATGTATGTGTGGCAAATTGTTTAGTTTTACAATATTTTTTTTTATTGTTGTTCATACCTATAGTAATTATAAAGTATCAACAACAATAACAGTACCATTTGAGTTCGTTACTAGTAAAGTAATGATGATAAGGATAATCGCTAACATTATGATAGTAATAACAAAAGCAAAGATGGATTTTGAAGAAAAAAAATGAAAGTATACATGTGTGTTGTGTCAACACACGATAGACATGACGGTCATTCCATAAACTAAAGCCAGTAACCTCTGTTTCTGTTCTTTCCCTATCTCACTAATATTTATATGTCTGTATTTTCTACAAAACATTTAAGTGAAATATTTTCCAAATAGAATCAATGCAATACGCACACTAAATACTGAAAATAAGAACCACACTTTTAAGTCATTGTGATAAATGATAAATATAAATCAGTGTACCCACGATGACCCTTAATAGAAAACGATGTCATGAGAGCAAAGGACAAACTAACCTTGTGGATTATTCTTTTAAAAAATAAAATAATCTAACCGTATATAATAGTATCCATCTTACCTATAAGATAAAAGCACGTAATAACATATCCTTATCAAAATGTACCCATATACTGATGTAAGTAGGAGAAATCAGATATGTCATAAAAGTAATTACATCGTTCGTGAATAAAAAATCCTCATTTCAGAAAGAGAAAGAGAGAGAATCTAATATATCATCAAATACTAAATTACATTTCAGATTTCTAGTTGCTTCCTACACACCAGTCTAAGGGAAAGAATAAAACACGAAGAAATTTCTAAAATACTTTAGTGAGTAAAGAAACATATTGACAACACGAATGAAACTGGAGTGCCATCACAATCATTGTTTTCTGAAAGTCAAGATGATATTGGGGAGCAATTAGGCACTGGTTTTGCAGAGATTAGGGAACGACAATGATTTATATGTATATAGGAGATTCGTAATAAACATACGTGTATAACACCAATATTTCCGAAAATCAAAAGGATACGTACACAGAATATGCATTATCATGTTTACCTCTAACTACATATACACAATGATTATCTGGGACAAGGCGAGGCATACGTCACTATATGTACAAGCTGAATATGGCGTGAGGCGACGAAAGGGGCGGACGGTGCCAGGCCTGGAACGTCCGAGAGCTCACCGCGCGGCGACGAGATAAACTGCAGACGTCAGCGCAGGGGAGAGGTTCGTCACAGCGAGGATCACTAGCAGGACACGCCACGCCCAGGTCGCGCTACACGAAGAGAAGTAGAGCGTGAGAGCCGTAATGGGCAGCGGCAACCACAGGAGCATCTGCAGGAGGACCAACAGAAACGCGGGCACTGAGCGCCCAGCTTCGACGCGCGTCCGCCCCGCCAAACGAGCTCTGGCGTCCCGCACACACACCTCCCCCGACACCTGCAGCACCTGGCAGGCAGAGCGCTGCGAGGGGCTTCGCGAGGGCCGGGGCCACTCGCCCTCGCCCGTGAAGCTGCACTGCGTCGCCACGTGCACTA
>NC_051399.1:38018981-38031481 GCF_015228065.2 Penaeus monodon
AACATTGTCACAGGTTGTGGTCTTACAGAAACACACCATGTTTTATGTATGTATCTTTGGCTACTCCGCAACACACACGTAACTTTAAAATATTGTCATAAAATACTCATTAAGTAATCTATAATGACTTCGAAATATGTGTGTGTGTGTGTGTGTGTGTGTGTGTGTGTGTGTGTGTGTGTGTGTGTGTGCGTGTGTGTGTGTGTGTGTGTGTGTGTGTGTGTGTGTGTGTGTGTGTGTGTGTGTGTGTGTGTGTGTGTGTGTGTGTGTGTGTGTGTGTGTGTGTGTGTATCTAACTATATTTCCCCCCTCCCCTCTCTCTCTCTCTCTCCCTCTATACGGCGTCTAGTTATAGATATCCGTAAAAACAAAAGCAGATGCGGATGTTAAGAATAATAACAATAACAAAAAGATGACAATAGTGATAAAAACAGTTCAGAAAAGACCACCTGATAATCATATAAAAAATAAAGATGAATATGTAATCTAATTGCAAATATGAGCGATACTCAAAAGGTACGAATCAATACAGTAGTAGTAATGCAGTAACATTAACTTCCTTTAAACATTTTCAAAGACATAAGTACAATCCTGACCTATGTAATATTACATATAAGGTGGCGTAAGGTAGTGGATATAAAAAGCTACTTTTTCCTATGTGGTCAGCAGTGTGATACTAAAGGAATTAGAGAAGTATATTAATCAAAATTCATAACCTTTGTGTACGAGATACGAGTGGAAGAATTCTTCCAAGCTAAATTACTAACGACACTTTTCTTCTTGTTCACTCGCTAGTATTTTCTATCCAAAATTTCCTTCATTAAAAAATAGTTTAAAATTACGATTTAGCAAACTGGAAACAGTTTTAGTTGTAAGAACAAGACAGAGATTAATTATTTTCAAATTATGCAACATACATCAATTCCTTGCTGATAACTATAGCTATATCTAAAAGCGTAAGGTCACCGCTGTTCATTTTTTCTGTTGCTTACTATTCAAACAAATGTTTGTAAAAAGCATCCATCAATGAATGAGTTCTAGGAGAAGATAATAATAATGAATAAGATAAAATGATAGTGATACCAAGGATCATAACAAGAATACAGAGAAGGCTGGTAGTAATAGCAGTAGCACTTGACAGTCATATCAACAACAGATAACACCAGCAAACTTCACCTTGGGCTTCGAACGGAGATGAACACACCAGCAACACTTATCGCCTTGAGAAAGAACCCCACAGGACTGCCGAATCCGGATAACAATAATGATCGCAAAACTACGATTGTTTTTGAGTCAAGGGAAAAAGTCCTAGAGGAACCGCCCGCTAACGAGGCTCAACGATGAGTGCGATGAGTGTGTGTGCGGCTTTTATCCAGCCACTTCTCCTCTTGAACACGCGCGCGCCACAGAACGCACGCGCGGAACATGGACAGATTTGAGCCCGTAATGTACAGGGCGATGAAATCACACAACAAAAAAGGAAAAAGAAATACACACGTCGTTTTGAATAAATTTAGACTAGATTCCAAAAGAGAAACTTTAAAAACGCAGGCAGTCTATTTTATTATCATTATTATTTTTTTTTACTAGACTTCATTTCAAACTGGAAGCCTCTTTTCGGTGAGCGTTACTTCTTGAAAAACAAGTCTACTCTGGTGTATTGTGTGTATTTTTCTCAATGCATTTACATTTCATATTTTCTCGCTTGAATGCGTTTGTATACAGAACGCTGCATCAGAGGAAATGGAATTATGCACGGAATAAGTGACTAAAACTATACATATAATTTAATATTAGCAAGAGTGGAAAATGCTTAATAGAGACATTACATAAGAGTTTAGAAATGTAATATGGTCTCCGTTAGGTGATGCATTGACTCATTCCAACTAGTGCTTAGAAATGCAGTCCAAATATGGAAGCAAATATGTATATATAAAAACAATTTTTCCATTTTAGATTCTACAGTTTGCTCATAATAGTTTCATCTAAGAAAAAATAACATATAGAAGACTGATAAAAGAATTAGGAAAAAAAAAAAACTACGTTTTAATAATAGTAATAAATATGGTTTATTCAATATTCATTATATATTCAATAAATTGCCATGTATAAATAATGTCTTATTGCCTGATCCACTGGGAAAGCATATAAAAACTAGCCTATTCATCACAGTACATACTACGGGTACTAAGACAGATTACCACACACACACACACACACACACACACACACACACACACACACACACACACACACACACACACACACACACACACACATACAGTGTCGGCGATAGAAGTTGCGACCCTCTGCAAAACAGACCTGAAATTTACGTCGAGGCATACAGAGCGCCAGGAGTGATCTCTCTCTCTCTCTCTCCATACCTCTAGGATAGCGTCTTTCAGCCACGGCACTTTAATCGTGTTTTTGTCCTATAGTCCGTTCTTTATGTACACCCAAGCATTTGGTGGCAGGCATGTTAGTCTCTGCCAACCAGTCTCAAACACTTTCGTCCAAGAACATGCCACTTGGTAAGTTCGAAAAATCGGTGCATATAGTCCTTCAGCGCATCCATAAAATTCTTATCATGCATCGTTGTGTTCTGTTGTAAAAAAAAAATAAAGGTCCTCGGCACCATGTTCATCACAAAAAGCACCCCAGACCATCAGATTATTTTACTATCTTACCAGTGTAACGAGGACCAAATCTGTTACTTCTAGCTGGACACCACACTGTTTTCGAGCTTCTTACACATTTGATGGTATTTTCGTACAAACAAGACCTTCCACTGCTCCGGAGTCAACCTCTTGTCCTAGTTGCAAAACATCAGTCAATTGCGCTTCACACTCTTGCTGGGAAGAGGTTTTGGTGTGGTCTTTCGCGCGGGCAGATTCCAGTCACGGTGGAGGCAGTCCCGGATGGTTCGTTCTTCCACATCTTTTAGACGTTCTGAGTTTTTTTTTTCTCTCTATCTCTCTCTTTCTTCTTGATTTCACTGGATGCAATAAATGGGTCCCTACCTGCAACATGCTGGTTAAGTGTATCAGTCTCCGTAAACGTCTTCCTTGTTTTGCCTGGGCATGGTTTAAGCTTGGTTACTTTATTATGACGTAGGCCTACACTGCGGCAAGGATGCAGCCCTATGTCGACAGACACGGGCAACCGTGACTAGTATTTTCCTGGTGGCCCCGAATATTTAAAAGCTTCTATAAGATATAGGGGGCTACCGAAAGTCCACAACCCGAAAACCCGAGCTTCGGGAAATGCTGTTACGAAAACCTTTCCCAATAATTTTCGCGCACGCGCTCTCTCTCTCTCTCTCTCTCTCTCTCTCTCTCTCTCTCTCTCTCTGTGTGTGTGTGTGTGTGTGTGTGTGTGTGTGTGTGTGTGTGTGTGTGTGTGTGTGTGTGTGTGTGTGTGTGTGTGTGTGTGTGTGTGTGTGTGCGCGCGCGCGTGCGTGTTTTCACAGCACAAGAGATTTACTCTCACCCAGGCCTTTTTCTACATTTGTCACAATGAACACTGTTCATTCCGCTATCAGTGACGTCACTGAGTGGTTGGCCCGAATATTTAACAACGGATCTCTTTACCACTGCTTGAAGCTAACAGTGGTAAAGAAAACTATCTCACCTTCTCATCATCCTCCGAAATAATCGAACAATAGTATAACTATCGGTTGTATATCTAGACATAATACATGCCTCGAAATGTTTTATGATTCTGACAGGACTCTGGTTGAAACTAATCACTAATGGTCTGATAAAAAAATAAAATAAAATAAATAAAAATAAAAATAAATAAATAGATAAATAAATTATTCATATGGAATCGTCAACCGTCACTGGATTATCTATACCACGCTTTTCACCAGTACCCGTATCTGGTTTGCTTGTGGTGATACTCTCCTTGGAAATACCGAAGTCTCCCATCTTACTCCCGCTTTCTGTGTCATCGTTGAGGGAGGAACTGTCCGATTTTGATGTCATCCAGAGGTAGATTTTTAGACTAGTTTTGTTAACTGTTTTTTCTAGAACATCTGACTTTTTGGACACACCTGAAAGAATTAAAAATGGAACCTTTGTAATAATATCAATAACACTGATGTTGATGATGATAGTACACATAGTGATAATGGCCATAATATCAATAAAAATTATAATGATAAATTACATTAGCATTAATGATCTCTATTGTTAATTGCATTATCAGGAAATCATGATGGTTATCGTGATTTTGAAAAATTATTATATTAAAATAATTATGATAATAATAACGATGATGATGATGATAATAATGAGGATGGAAATGATGATGATGAGGAGGAGGAGGAGGAGGAGGAGGAGGAGGAGGAGGTGGAGGATAACAATAACAATAATGGTGATAATGCCACTAATAATAATGGCAACACTAATAATAACAATAAAGAATAACAAATAGAATAGTAATAGTATTAATAATAACAACAGTAATAATAATAATAACAAACAAAAATGATGATGATGATGATGATGATGATGATGATGATGATGATGATGATGATGATGATGATGATGATGATGATGATGATGATGATGATGATGATGATGATAATGATGATGATGATGATGATGATGATGATGATAATGATGATGATGATGATGATGATAATGATAATGACAGTGACGATAATGATGATCACTGCAGGAACAACAAAGACGCCAGTAATCAAAATTCCCGAATCCGCGTCGACTAACCGAAGACGCAGGTGGCAAGGTTTGACATGACGATCGTGCTGAGAACTCCAATGGCTCCGAACAGGCAGTAGGAGAGGAGGTACAGAGGGAACACCTCCGCGCTGTGGGTACATGACGGGTATTAATATCGGTAAACGCGATGGAAAGGAAAAAGCATGAGAAATAAATGTTGTTTGGGGAAAATTGAGTTTGTTAAATGTTATGGAGTGATTGAGGTTAAGGCTGAGCACATTTTTCAATTTTTTCTCAAAGAGCTTAAATATTTTGAAAATTATGCTTGTATAATTGGTATTTATCTGAAATTGGCCATCTTCCATGCTGGGTTCGTGGTTAATCTATTAACACAAACACAAAATCAGGTCTCAAGTAGAGAACACTGTTGAAAGAGAAAGAGAGAGGGAGAGTGACAGACAGACAGAGACAGAGACAGACAGAGACAAAAACAGAAACAGAGACAAAGAAAAAGCGAGAAAGAACAAGAAAGATAGAGACAAAATAATAAAGACGGAGAAAGCGACAGAAAAAAAGGCTCAGAGAAAAGGAGAGCAAAACTGTCAGACCAAGAAAGCGACCCCAACATCCTACGGAACCGACTCACGGGTCAGAAGGTCCTGGATCTGCTGTGGTCGTCGCGAAGGCCGTAGAGGACGTGAAGGGCATGGCGGTGGCATTGGCCCCGGGGCAGCCTTCGGTCGAGAGAGGCAGCAAGGGCGTCGGGGGGGCGTACAAGAAGTTTCCGATCACTATCCACAAGTTGAGGGCGACGCCGCAGAGGAATCCCGAAATGGCGCTCTGATGGTGTTAGGATGGACCAGTTAGCGTTGAGTATTATTTTTAAGAAATATGTTTTGCTAAAAAAGAAAAAAAAAAACAGAGAAACATTAGTTAGAAAGTATTTAGATAAGTTTGGATACTGCGCTCTAGAAGCGTGGGTGTAATTCTCCTAACATTGTGCGTTCAACTCAACTCTAGAATCACGTTTAGATTATTTTTTTAATGAACTATATCAGACTCACAACAGCATATATAATCGCAATAACGGAAACGAAACAAATCTGTAAAAGTGAAAAATAACTGTAAAAGGAGATTTATGTGAGTCTTTGAATATTCCTCTAAAAAATAAATTAGAAAGAAATAGGAAAACTCCTGAAGAAAAATAAACCAACTAAAGTGCTCCCTCCTCCTTTAATTAATAAATCAACAGAAAAAAAACAGACAAGTAAATAAATAAGTAAATAACCAAATGAATAAAAATAAATACATGCATAATCCCAAAAAAGGGGGAGGGGAAAATTCGTTCAAAATATGTCTGCTCACCACAGCCTTGACCCAGGGGCAAAGGACACCAGTAAGTATAACCCCGGAAATAGGACCGCCCAAACCGCCCGCAATGGAATAGGCGACTTGCACGAGGCCGCCCATTTTCCCAGCCAGAACGCCCAGGACGGTGGAGAGCACGCCGATCAGCATTGCTGCGGAGGGCGAGAGGAGACCGGGGAGGGTGAGGGAAGGACCTTTACGAAGGTACTCAGGACAGGGCGGCGTAGAAAGAATGATTAGGTTCCCGTAACATGGTGAAACTAATTAGGGCATTCTAATAGGAATGAGTAAACACACGCACACACACACACACACACACACACACACACACACACACACACATATATATATATATATATTATATATATATATAATATATATATATATATTATATATATATACTATATATATATATTATTATCATATATATATTATATATAAAATTATATATATCTATATATATAATAATATATATATATTATATATTATTATATATATATATATATTATATATATATATATATATATATATATTTAATATACATATGTATATATATGCATATATATATATATATATATATATATATATATATATATATATATATATATATATATATATATATATATATATATATATATATATATATATATATATATATATACAAAGCAACAATAAAACATATGATTAAAATAGTATATAGTGACAGTAGAGGAAAAGAAGTTGGACTCACATATAATGATATTTGCATTTTTGGCTTTCGTCGGAGTGTAATTCTTGAAAGTCCTGAAAGCGAGCAGTAAATCTTCCCATAACATGGCAGCCATGGCATTGAGATGGGACGAAACTGAGCTGTGTGTAAAATCACCGAATATTATTTTTGTTGGACATGTGATGATGATAAATATAACAATAGCAGGAGGGGGGGGGTCCATCAGCGTTATACCTTTTCTTATATATTATCATCATGAAACACCTTGTTATACACAGTATTGGCATTAATCCCCAACGTGATTATATTTTAAAGAGGCCATGGACCTATATATCACAACCAAGGCAGGTCGTAGGTCTTTGATCTCAAGTTTTTACTGCGGTTTCTTCTAGAGAGATTTTGACACCGCAGCAGCATACGGCCTGCAACTCTTGCTCAGGTATATTTTTTGTTACTTCAGTATCTCAAAGTTCTCGTTACAATCTTTCATGCTTCAATAAGACACGCGCCCTATACCCTACATCTCCCGTGTCTACATTTCCCTGGTGTTAGGGTAGATTTCTTAGCATCTTCTGGTGAACTGGACTTGCTTGGACGTGGGCAGACCTGTATCTCCCGCAGGGGATGTGTTTCTGGGGCCCAGAGAGTGCCTCCTTGCAAATGCACTGAAAGATGCCAAAGATTAGGCAAACCATCCCTCAAACGCCTTTACAAAACTATGTAGAAAATTGATAGGCTAGTGGGAACACCTTTATCGTCTCCCTTTAACCGCCTTGCAACATTCATTTGTCAAAATAGCATCTAGACTGATTTCCCTTTAGCCAATTGTTCACTACCCATGCTATTACGTTACCGCTTCTTGGAAGGTGGCTCTCTATATCTCCTTCTATGATCAAGAAGGCAAAACATGAACAAGTGACCCCATTCCTTTCAAAATCAAATCTTTTTGACATGGGGAAGCCCCTCGCAAAGGCGAAAATACCACTAAAAGTTTGTTCTTCTGGAAAAGGCTTGATTGCTGTTTCAACCAGAACAAACATACATGCCCATTCCCAAGGGCATTTCCATTTCTTCACCATATAAAAAGATCATCTAGTATCGTAAAGGACCACTCGTCGCTGTAGCAGGAATCTTGACCAAAGCGGAAAGAAACACTAAAAGCTAAACGGCAGGAAATTAAACATGTCAACAACACTGAACCGTTTGGGCTACAGCTGCCGTCCAACCAACACATACCTAAGCACACACAGACGTGTTGCTCCACATCTGCTAGGACCGTGCTTTCCAGTCAGTCCTGCTGCCGACTTACAGGAACATTTTTTGTCGACATGAGCAGGAAAAAGTTTTTGCTGACAGAGTTACCCGAGAGACAGCTTTATAGCCATGTTCGTCTACAAAGCATAACTCAGAGTATCAAAGCCTCTGTTAGCCAAGGATCATTCCACGGTCTGGTATGACGAGTCCGGAGCCGAATGCGCCTGATACCCTTTCAAGCGAGTCTGTCGAAGTTTGGAAACGTTCAACGCCAATGTTCAGGTGAGCATTTTGGCGAGTGCGCCCCAAGGGCCACTATGTTGCGTTTGAATGACCGCAGATGGCACTAGACCTCCCCCTCTGTTTCTCTCTTCTCACAAATTCACCTCAAATATAATCATTACCCAAATCTACACCCAATATGCTGAGTCAAGTACTTTCTCTTAAAATTTCGTTTTTCTTTTTTCTCTATCCATTTTCTTCCGTCCCTTTATCTTCATCCCCGCCCCCCTTCCCAACTTCACCTCCTATCACAACCAGGCTGAGGATTATCTCACCTGAGGACTCCACTATAGACAGCCGCCACGAAAAGTCCTGGAATTCCCTTGAGATAACCGAGCTTGTCCACGACGAAGTAAGCCGTGACCTGTTGAACAAAGGGGCACACAGAGAGATGGATTTAAAGGATTATTCGTGACATCCTTATCTTGACTTTTTAACTGGATGAAACTTAGGTCTTCGTGATTTTTTAAGTAAGGGGTATTTAAGAGATTGTTCATTATTCATTTTATAAGTGCATGTATTTAATGAACAGAGAAATAGAAAAAAGGAAGGAAATGGACCAGCATACTAGGAAAGGGACGGCCTTTCTGGTTCCTCTTCACATGAAGTTTAGAAGCTGAATGCTGTCTAATCTAATATATTTTTAAGATTTCTTCATAAAACATAAAATTCCAGACAGAATTACAGTGTAATATCCTCATCATCAAACAGCCCCGAGTATCACCGCTTTATTTATTCCAAATGAGTTTATACTGATCTTGCAATGCGTGCTTTGAGAATAACTTGAACATGTTATATGGGACAAAGCCGTTCAGAAGAAAAAGCCATCATAGTGGCCTTACCTGGTCTATTTTCTGAATCCAACCTGCTGAAAAAGGGTCACAGTCAGCGTACACAGCGAAGACAACCAGGCCAGCAAAATTTATGAGAGACCAAAGGACCATCAAGCCAAAGATGTTGATAGCCATTACCCTAAAGGAAAGAAGGATGCGTTTTGGTTATATGTTACTGGAGAATTGCCTTTGTTGCTATTATAATTTGGATCATGTCATAAAGTTTCTTCTCAGGAAACTTAATGCTTGTCGTAATTCACGGATATAGATTTTTTCACAACTCTCGATCACCGAAATGAGACACCCAAAACGTCTCACAATAAGCATTGAGCACTGACTATAAGATTTTTTCAGGTCACAACATATTTCAATACAATTTTTTTCTCTACATAGCCTCACAGGTAGACTTGTCTGATGTTCTCGACGGAGGCCCATCGCTGGTACTGGGCCTGAGACGTCCCCTGCATACTGATGGACATGTAGATTCCCAAAATGGTCGTCGTCATGAAAGTGTGTCGCACGAGGGGGTTCGGGTCCATGCTGAAGGGAGAGAGTGGAAGGCGAGAGAGGGATTAGGGAATAGATAGGATGATGCAAAGGCAGCAAAGAAAAGGAAAGGGGAAGTGTGAGGAACTGGGAAAGAAATATAAACAGATGTAAAAAAGGAAGTGCGAGAGGAATTCGGTAATAAATATGATGAATTTGAGGACAGAAACAGAAGAAGAAAAGGGAGGTGAGGGAATAATTACATGATGAATTGGGGTACTTGGAACATAGAAAGAGAGAAAAAAGGTGCGAAATATACTGTAAATCTTAAGACTGGATAGGAAAAGGTGTGGGTAATAGCATCAATGACATCAGAAACCTTGAAACAGTTGTCACAGTTAAATTACTGCAAATTATCTTATCAAGCTAAGTACATCACGCAATCCTTATCTCGCCACTCTATGGTGATTAATTATTACATCGACAGCTATTAAAGTTAAAACAATCAGTAACAATATATGCCAATCTTAAACATGCCATAACCCAGCAACAAATGTGAAAACCATTATATCAGTCTCACTTGAAGAACTCAATCCTCCCATTTTCTCTGTTAATCTCCCACACTGCAGGTCCTCCTCCGACCTCCACGCAACCCTGGATGATGACCACGATCACCCCTACGACCATCACGAGAGTCTGGAAGGTGTCGGTGTACACTACTGCCTTCGCCCCTCCCTGGGTGACGGGAGGTATTCTCGTTAATTTGTTAAGCAAAGAGAGAAATATAATTTTGGTATAGTTTTGTATTTTCTTTTGTAAGTGATAGATAAATGTTTTTTGGTATTAAGTTTTGTATTTCTTTTTAATTGTTTTGATGTAATGGACAGGAAAAGCCTACAGTAGATGTCTAGGCTAATAAATATCACTGCCACATTTATGTAATAGAGTATCGTTACTTTTAAAAGATCACGGAGAGGAATATGAACGTAAAACGTCAACCTTTTCATTCAGTTCGTGTCCCTTCACTTGAGACGAAGTACTGTCCATTTCCACCCTAGTTAGTCCAACTCCCCACAGTAGAAATTATCTTAACAACTTACAACAGACGCGTAGAAGGTGCAGACGAGGCCAAGGACGATGACGGAGATGTTGGTGGGGATGGGCGTGACGGAGGAGAGGGCGAGCGAGGGGGCGTACAAAGCAATGCCAAGGTAGAGGAACATGTTGGCCAGCTGGAGCACCGTCACCATCTTCCGCAGCAGGCGAGAGCCCCAGCGAAGCTCGAGGTACTGTGAAATGAGCTGAGTTCGGATTAATTGTTCTCTATCTCTATCTTTCTCTTTTTCTGTCTTTAATCCTGTGTCTGTCTGTCCATTTGTGTATCTATCTGTTTGTCTGCCTCTCTCTCTCTCTCTCTCTCTCTCTCTCTCTCTCTCTCTCTCTCTCTCTCTCTCTCTCTCTCTCTCTCTCTCTCTCTCTCTCTCTCTCTCTGTGTGTGTGTGTGTGTGTGTGTGTGTGTGTGTGTGTGTGTGTGTGTGTGTGTGTGTGTGTGTGTGCGTGTGTGTGTGTGTGTGTTGTGTGGGTACGTTTGCATATAAAATGCATTTATGTACCACACATAGGCCTGTATGTATGTTTATACATGCATGTCAATAATATCATTTTGCCCTGCTTTGAATGTAAAAATGTAATCCATTCATAGCAAAATATGGAAATTTACGTGTGTAAATCAGCTAAAATATTCATAAGGAGAATCATCTATATGTACAATAGCCCCATCATGTAACAATCCTTTGTGTGTAGTGGGGTTTTCTGCCATTTTAACAACACGACACCGTATTTTATCAGAGAAACTCACAAATAATGTTGGCGAGGTTCGGTCATGAAATTATTTTAATGAGTCACTGGTACTTAACAAATACAAGCAGGGTTATCAGTTTGGCCATTTTCACGGTAAGGTAAAGTAGCTTTTGACCAACAATTAAGCTGTTTGACAGATTATCACAACACTCTCCCTGACTATTTTACCTTATTGCAAGATTTGTATTGTATCACGTTGGACTAAACTTATATGTTTTGCCTCAACAAAAGTCGTTAGCAGCGTCCGAAAATTAACTGCAGAAATTCACGTATACATATATGTATACATAAGCCCAAACCAGCACGCACACACGCATATACACACACACGCATAACACGCACACACATACACACATCAATGTAACGAATTTATCTATCATGCTTTAATAGGATCCTAATAATTTCGTCAAATTCAATAACATTAATAATTCCAACGTCCTATATTACTGAGAATATAGCCTAAAAAATCTAAACAGAAACGGGGTCTTGCCAACGCTGCCTTGAATCGCATTTAAGGTGAACAGGTCACAAAGCCGATACCTCATCACTCATGGAGATTTTCTTGTTGAGTCTGCGTCTTATATATTATCAGTGTTTATCTATGCTCATTCGTCTGTTTATCTATATAGCAACATCTCTATATCTATCTATCTATCCATTTATCTCTCTCTCTCTCTCTCTCTCTCTCTCTCTCTTCTCTCTCTCTCTCTCTCTCTTCTCTCTCTCTCTCTCTCTCTCTTCTATATATATATGTATATATATATGTATATATATATTATATATATATATATAATATAAATATATATATACATACATATACAATATTTATGTATATATGTATTTATATATGCGCGCGCGTGTGTGCATGTGTGTGTGTGTGTGTGTGTGTGTGTGTGTGTGTGTGTGTGTGTGTGTGTGTGTGTGTGTGTGTGTGTGTGTGTGTGAGTGTGTGTGTGTGTGCATGTACGTGTGTGTGTATGTGTGTGTGTATATATATATATATATATATATATATATATATGT
>NC_051399.1:38033981-38043981 GCF_015228065.2 Penaeus monodon
TCAGTTGAGATGCCTTATGGCTGTGTTCCTTTTGTCAGGTTATTCAATAAAAGGACTAAATGTACAAATATATCGATAGTTGTTGTCTTTCGCAGTCCATTACATGAATATATAACATTAGGATGTATACATTTGTAAGACGTTCATCAAAGATAAAAACCCGTTTGTCGTCTACATGTTACACCCTTAATCAGTGATTTTGAAACCTTCATGTTGAGCATCAAAGGAAGCGCCGCTTGAACAGCACTGATAACGCTGCGTACAGAAGTGCTAACGATGGCATCATTTCGTTATATAAGTATATGACACCTTCAATTGGAACGGACAATTTCCTATTATCTCGATGTAGGGGACAAAGTATCTGATAACAACTTATAACTCTGTCATCCTCATTGATATGTCTTCTGTATGGTAGATATCTAAATACCTGTGGTCTAAGAGTTTAATATTGGTTTAGCCTGGAAATGAACTTTTAGGAAGTGTATACAACCAGAAACAAACCATAAACCAAAATCAAAAGTCCCCCCCCCCCAGGAAATCTTTCTTGTGCTTATGGTGAACTAGTCCCTATTATACGTATTAAACTACATACTAAAAGTTTTGTACAGTGTCAATTCCTACCCATGTAAAGAAAAAAAAAAAAACGGCAGGCATTTAGGTGTTTCAGATCCAAGAGTCGAAACTGGCGATTCACACGTTGGCGATACTGAAGGATGAATCTGGAGGAGAATCTGAATCTGGATTCGCTTGATACCCTGGTTTTGGGAACAAATACCCAGTATTTATGTAGTTATTTTTTTAAAAATCCTGTTTCAAATGTCGGGTATCACTGTCTGTATGTGTGATCTAGTTACATAAAGTATCTGCAGCTGCCATAGATTCCAAATGAATGCAACTGCCACATTAATCCATTTTGAGGAAAGCATCAACGATAACAAAGACAAAATCACATCAGATGTCAATCCAAACACATTTATATTTAAAATATTCAATCAATATTTTTGTTGTCGTTTGATATATGGTAATAATGATGAGAATAATAACAATAATGATAGTGATAATGTAATAATAATAATAATGATAATAATAATAATAATAATGATAAATAATAATAATAATATTATTATTAATTATAATGATAATAATGATAACAATGATAATAGTCATAATATTATAAAAATTATAAAAATAATAATGGCAATTATTATTATTATTTTATTATTACTTTCCTTAAGATATCATCATTATTACTCGTAGCTGTATCGCTGCTACCTTCTTTCACCGTTATTATCGTTTTTTTATTATTATAATCATTATTTTAGTTATAATAATAATTATTATTACTATTGTTGTTGTTGTTATCATTATCCTCATTATCATCATGTTCTATTATTATTATTATTATTATTACTGCATGTGTTCATAGTGTGTGTGTGTGTGTGTTTTTGTGTGTGTGTGTGTGTGTGTGTGTGTGTCTGTGTGTGTGTGTGTGTCTGTGTGTGTGTGTGTGTGTGTGTGTGTGTGTGTTATATATATATTTTTTTTTTCTTGAGGGATACTTCATTTCCAGTCAAAAAAAAAAAAAAAAAAAAAAAAAAAAATCTAGATATTGTTGATCTTGAGGAAGTTTTCAAGACCCTCCTATTTCTGATAAAAACTATGATTTCAAGAAATGTTGATAGTGAGAGAAGTAATGATAATGTGAGATAATGAGTAGTAGTTGAAAAGATGGAGAGGCTGTTTGTCTACCAGTTTGCAAATCATTCCATGGTTTGCTTGTTTATTTCCCTGTTTACATGATTTCTTAACCATTCAGGGATTTTCCAAATAATAAAGGTCAATATTGTTTTTGTTCTAAACATAGGTTCACCCTAAAATTTAATATCATCTCATTTTTGTTACTTTGTATCATTTTTCATTCTACATTACTTTTAACTGATAACACATTTATTTTATCATGCTATGAGCATATTGAATGAGTACTAATGATATAAAATAAAACTATGCCACATGAATGAATATATTTTTATGCTTATTTGATCACTTAATCTTTCAGGGGACAATGCAAAGGTCATTATTATTTTTCATCTGAAGATAAGATTCAAACAAAAATTTCATAATTTTGTTGTATCATTTTTCTGTCTGTGGTATTATAACTGATGAAACATTTATTTTGTCATGTTAAGATTAAGTTGAATGAGTATAAATGATATAAACAAAAAATATATGTCACATAAGACTATAATCAGCAACTTGAAGAAATTCAATAAGATTATGATTACATCAAAAAAACACTAAAGGAACACATGGTGGATTGGTTCTGTGCACATGACTGGGGCAATATGTCTGTTATTTAACATTTATAGTTTGGTACAATTAGTAGAAATCTATATATTAGGTTGGGGACTTCCAGGACCTCACTCATATTAATGTCAAATTGCCACATTGATACCATTCATTTGAAAATCAAGTAACCATGAAATGTTGGAGCATGTAACTTTTTTAATTCATCTAATCACTTTTAAGTTAAAGTTCCGCACCAGATATATGAGTCAGAATTTCCATTTCATTACGCTGTCCTTTTACACTTAGAAGTCACCCACGAAGTGCACCCGACCACTGAACCAATTGTGAATCCTAAAAAAATGTAGGAAGCCTTGATGTCACATTAGGCAATAGTGCTATCGTGTCTGATGGTAAATTGATTAATATTTCCTTTTTAACTGTTCACTGATTTCAAGATATGATAGCAGTCAGTTTTGACAAAAAATGGCATTGTTTTTCTGGATCTGGTCATAATCTTTCAATAAACATTTCATTGTAGGTACTGAATTCTTTCGCTGACACAATCTTGCACTTAATGAGGCCAATAATCCAAGAAACAAACAATAAAATATACTTTATTAATGATGTGTTAAGAAATCCTTTCATACTATATTTCACAAAATATAAATCATTCACTCAGATAGCATTGGCAAAATCCAGTGGTGCTACCCTTCAAATGCAACATAGATTAGATCCATATATCCTCCTTGTGCATTTTTTCAACAAACTGGTTATGATATTCAACTTATGATTATTCTATTTTCTCATTAACCTTCATGCATTTTAACACTCACTAAAAGTGCTTCATACCATTTTGGAGTGTTTTCTGGATATCTTCAATAATAGGTAACTTGTTTGAAGCAAAAGTATATGATATGATCAACAGAAATAGCATGTTTCTCAAATGAACAAGCAAGTAAAAACATATATCTATGAAGAAAGAAGAAACAAATCATCACGTCTTCATCCGTTTTGACTTTGGCTCATCAGTGAGGTCATCATCGATGAAACCGTCACCACCGACTTCACTGAAGTACTTCAAGATGCTCTCCTGTTCTGAGTCCTGAAGAAGGAAAATGGGAAATAATTTTGAGCTCAAGACAAGGGAGGAAACAGAAATACAGGTCTATTATCAATATAATGTTTTGCTGTCTCTTCAAATAAAGCACATCTAGTTGACAAAAAAGGAATCCTGTTCTTCTAAACTGTATAGCAAAAAAACAGAGGACTGTTAATATGATTATTTAACTGCATCAAATTTTGGCTTTTACCATACAATATTTGGCCATTAACATTATATGTATAATAAATATCTAAACAATTGACAGATGAGAAGAAAAAATGTTCATCAAAAATATAATTTCATCTATAAATTATGTCCACAGTACTGCCACATACTATCAATACTGAACATATAATTACAAATAACACAAGCAAAAACAAAACAATCTTTATACACACTTTTTGATGAGTTGATCCAGCATCAGAGAAGTTATCCTTGCTGAGTCCTGCTTTGCCCAGCACCTCTAATTTGGACTGTACCAGCGGCCAGATGTAGTCGTCAGCTGTGCCTTGTGCCACAAGGTACTGCACCATCACACAGTCTTCCTGTCCAATCCTGTGAGCTCTGTCCTCTGCCTGAACTAGGATCTGCAAATAAATAAATAAATAAATAAATAAATAAATAAATATATGAATAAATAAAGCTATTTGCAATAATATTTCTATTTTATCCCTTTTGCATTTTACTTCAGTTTTGGCTGAAGGTAAAATATTTAAAGAAAGGGGGCAGGGAAATAAAATTAATGTCTTAAATATACTTTTACAAATATTTTTCTTCAGTGAACTATTAATCAGTTATTACATCTACTGCTTTAAACCCAACCGCTCCAGATTTATGTTCTGTAGCTTTTTGTGAATTTGTTACACACAGATGGCTTCACTTGTGTTCAGCCAGCAAGGAGTCTATCAGTAGGCCCTAGTGACCGATCCTGATTTCCTCATTCCTTGAATTGGTGGGAAAATGTCTTTTTCTTTTAAACACAGTTGATATCAATACTGTTATTATCATTATTGATGTTATGATTGTTAAGTTGTTATTAAAATCTCAATAACATTTAAGACAATGAAAAAATGCAAAAAGCCCTTTCCAAAAGTCGAGGAAAAGGGTAAACAGGTGAGAGAGGTAGGACTATTAACTGACTCCTTGGTGACTAAGCACTTGTAGAGCCATCTATGTGTAAATACAATAAATAAAATTTTATTACAGAGGGCATGGCATGTACTCTAGTCATACATGCCAACTGGGTTAAACAATAAATTTATCTTTAAAAGAACTTAATAAAATACAAATAATAACACATCCCTTTAACAAGTCTAGCACTTTAATAGATAAACGCATAAATAAATAAACAAAACAGAAATAAAATAAAATATGCAGGTATCATCCATAATGTGTTTAGCAGTGAAACGTATCCAACATACTAACCCCAGGATTCCAAAATAATTCTGCAAATACAACAAGCTGAGCTGCTGTAAGTGTAAGGCCAGTGTTAGCAGCTGTAATGGAGAGCACAGCAACTTTGACACTGTCCTTTGTCTGGAATTTATTTACATAATTCTGCCTTACTTCACCTGGTGTCTTTCCATCAATACGAATGTACCTGTTGAGAACAATAGGTTTATTGTTTATTTCATTATACTTTTGTCATGTAATGCTTTGTTGGGATTACAGTTTTTACATTTATAGAAGGAGGAGGAGGAGGAGGAGGAGGAGGAGAGAAGGAGGAGGAGGAGAAGAGGGGGAGGAGGGGAAGAGGGACGGGTAGGAGAAGAGGGGGAGGAGGGAAGGGAGGAGGAGATGGAGGAAGGAGGAGGAGGAGAGGAGGAGGAGGAGGAGGAGGAGGAGGAGGAGGAGAGGAGGAGGAGGAGAAGGAGAAGGTGGGAAGAGGAGGAGGGGGAGGGTTGGAAGTATGGAGGTGGAAGAAGAGGAGGAAGAGGAGAAGGGGGGAGGAGGAGGAGGAGGAAGGAGGAGGAGGAGGAGGGAGGATGAGGAGGAGAAGGAGGAGGGAAGGAGGAGGAGGGAAGGAGGAGGAGGGGGAGTAGAAGGGGAGGAGGAAGAGGAGAAGGAGAGGAGAGGAGGAGGAGGAGGAGGAGGAGAAGAAAAAGAATGATGATAATGAGGAGGAGGAGAGGAAGAAGGAAAAAGACTTACTTTTTGCTATTACTTTAACATGCAGCTGAACATATATCAATGCCCATTTTGAAAATCAAATGATTATATAGTCTATTTAAACGAGCCTGCAATTCAAGCCAAGTTATCAATACTGTAATTGCCAATTCTGATACAGTATTGATTTTCATGGAAAAATCAATATAATAATTCAATCTCTGCTAAAGAACAAATTTATATTGTTTTTACACTGCTGTACAAATACAAATCCTAAAAACAAGGGCATCCTCTATTACTAGAACATTTAAATACTCTGCAATGAGTTAGATAAAAGCAGAGAAAAGAAAAAAAAAAATGTACTTACTCAATCTTAGCATTTTCACAAGTCTCACATAATTTGTCCAGCATTATTTGGTGATGAGCAAACACCAAGAATTTCTTCTCTGCTTCAAACAGCTCCTTAATATATTCACTGCAAAGCAAGAATCGAGGTGATATCACATGAGTTTTGTCTCCTCATTTGCCCTTATAAATAACATACTTACAAAAGATTATACAAGAAGGAAATAAATGTAATATCTAACATGTACAGTGGTTGTTAAAGATATGAGAGTTCAATATATTTTGCTATCTGTTCATTAGATTGGTTTCAATAATAGTGCCACAGCAAAATCATTTCATTTAAATACTATAGAGTGGCAGTAAGCTGCAGCATACAGCTTGCAGCCTGAAAGTCCCTGGTACATTGGAATGTGTCCAGCACACACATGGACAGAGCTTGTAAATATTCTGCATGTGACACCTTCCATTTTCTAAAACGTTGTACATTAAAAAAATGCCTTCCCTTCCTCAATGTTTACAAACAACCAATAAAGTTTACCATGCATAACTTAACCAAAACAGTCTCTGGTTGTGAATTTAAACTACTTAATACACTTAACCTCCTGTTTTATTACCAATTTTCCCTAGGCAAACCTTGTCTTCATGAAACGTATAAACTCCACAAAATAAAAATTGCTTTGCAATAAATATACATCATCAAAACAAAGAGTTACTCTCTTACGTCACTGCCTTCCACTTGGCACGAGATGATTCAGCAAAGAACTGAAGAAGAGCACCATGCTTCTGGACACCTTTCACTGCTCCAAACTGCTTGGCTGCATCCTCCATGGCTTTTGTACTGGCATGTATGCTTGTTGGATCTAAGATCACAGTCATTCTGGTTGGAAAAATAATATGCTATTATTATCAATCTGAACAAAGTAAAACAGTAATAAAATATACTCCAATTTACATACCACAGCTGGTATATAATAAATAATTAGTTAATCTGTTACCTTTGCTTTGAAGGAAGCTGATCAAGTACTTGACTCTTTAATCTTCTGATCATGATTCTTGCTTCAAGCAATATCTGTAACTCCTCCAAGTTGCTAGAGCCAGAAAAGTCCCATCCCCAAGGGAGCTGCTTTCCTGCACAGTATCGTACTCCAAACTCCTGAAAACTGGTGAAAGCAATACAAATGAAAAAGCATATTCTATGGAAGCGACATACATACTTTTAAATATCAAATACATTTTGTTATCCATCAATAAAACAATGACATTCACATATCTACTTTATTGTCTTTATCACCACTGAAATATGGCAAGCCTCAAATAGAATTAACAAAGCAATGCAGCAATGCATGGATGAAGAAAAATATAGGAAAATCTCTGAATCAAAAAGCTGTATGGATTATTTACTTATCAACCAGAGAAAATCAAGGTATATGATGTCTTCACTGGCAAAGATTTTCTGCATTACAATAAAGGTAATTAAATATCTGATAAATGAACTTCAACAAAATCTTTCACCCCCCAACGTTCTTTCGGTCAGCAAGGTTTTTCCTTTCTTTGGTTAAATTTAGGTTCTCAAATGTGTTTTTTAGTGTATTTCATTGCTTCAAGGCTTTATCCAGTTACATCTGGAGTGTTTTAAAATTCTAATTGATCTGCTTTATTGTGAGTATACCAATAGATTTTCTTTTTCAGGGATGGCTCCAATAAGATATAAAAAAGGGATGTGGATTAATTTTGAATATCCCACTCTGTTGGTATTGGCAAGTATCAGGCCTGCATCCCCCATAATATAATACAAATCATAAGGATACCCTTAACTCTGATAATGTATAATCATTTACATGATTATACATTATACATGACAATAGATACTTTCCATGACTCAAACACTTCAGTATGAAGTAGCAAGTTCATTCTAAAATTATCTTAAAAAAAAAAAAAAAAAAAAAAAAAAAAAAATTTTAAAAAGAAAAGAAAAGAAAAGAAAAGAAAAGAAACGAAAAAAAAGAAAGATGAAGAAGAAGAAGAAAAAAAAAAAAAAAGAAGAAGAAAGAGAGAAATCCTATCCCTCCTCCAAAAACAATTTTAAAAATTCTTGTGCTTTGAAGCAAAAGCAAAAAACATTATTTGAGTGACAACCACTGTTATAAAAGCCTACCTCGGAAAGAGACTAGGATCGATGCCAGAGATCTGGGTGTAGAGCTCACTGGGACGGGACAGAGCAGGGGTGCCGCTAAGCAGAAGGACACGCTTCGCCTTCTTCATTATGGGCGCTGCTGCCTTGTACCGAGCTGTCTTAAAGCTCTTTAACATGTGGGACTCATCCTGTGGAAAATTTCAGTTGAAATTGCTAGAAAACTTTGAAATCATGATTACCAAATAACAAGTGAATAGTAATGATAAATACTAACACTCCAACCATTACTACAAGCACTACTGATGGACACTGCTTGGGAATGGATATCCAAAAGGAGGGGACTGTAATAACGTACCAATAAAATAAGTATAATAATAAAAACAATAAAAATTACTATTCTCAACCTTAATATAATCAATATTTAAATCAGAATGGCAGAGAACGATAAAGACAGAAATATCTGGCAACCAATCATTCCTCACAATTTTGTTTTTTTTTTGTGAAGTTTTCTTGCCCTTATTCATTGCACCTTGCAGTTTCTGCTCATTAAAGTATATCTGATTATTAATATAAAAATGTATTATGGGCTACATTTTTTGTGTCAGATGAATCTGATTAATAATTTTCCACTAAAATATGCAGAACACAACATTCCTAAAACAGAATTTAGCAAACCAGTTTATACAGAGTTAAGTCCTTTGATTAGCTAGATTTGAAACTCTCATCTAATACATAAAGTATGCATATTTATTAGTACACCACAGCAGCATGCATGCATTGCACGCACACATACACATGAACGTACACATGCACACCACACACACCACACACACACACACACACGCACATGCACACACACGCGCACATGCACACACACGCGCACATGCACACACACACGCACATGCAAACACACACACACACACACACACACACACACACACACACACACACACACACACACACACACACACACATTTGTAGGTATATATACTTATGTACACATGCATCTACATTCACATGTACAAATACATTTATACATATATACACACATATTCATATACAACACAAACACTTACACATCCACTTACACTCACATTCACACTCACACGTGCACACACACACACACACACACACACACACACACACACACACACACACACACACACACACACACACACGCGCGCGCACGCGCACGCACACACAAACACACGCACACACGCACACACACAAAAAAAAAAAAAAAAAAAAAAAAAAAAAAAAAAAAAAAAATATATAATATATATATATATATATATATATATATATATATATATATATATAAAACTAATATATATATATATATATATATATATATATATATTATATATATATATATATATATATATATATATATATATAAAATATATATACTATATATATATATATAATATATATATATATATATATATATATATATATATATATATAATATATAATATAGTATATATATATATATATATATATATTATATATATATGTCTATATATATATATATATATATATATATATATCTCACGGCGCACTCTCACTGGTTAAACATAGTGACGTCATTGAGCAATATTTTATGGCTTTCATCAAGATGGTTATACCTGTGTAAAGATACCTTGCGGTGGATGATATGGTAGGGTGGCCAGTGCATTTTCGCCCCGACTTTGACCCCAGTATACTGTTGTCAGTACTCAATCACGCCTGAGCTGGCGAACCCGGGACCTTGTAATCGCAAAGCCAATGCTCTAACACGCCCTCTATTGCAAATCCCACGGCGGGGATTCGATCCCCAAGCAACTGAACCATATATGCATAAATATATAAAATATATAAAATATAACACACAAAACACACACACACACATATTACACGTATATACATACCATTATGACGACCTGGAAATTACAGTCCTGGAGCTCCTTGCCCCGCCGCGCCAGCAGGTCGTAGCTCATGATGACCACGTCGGAGCAACTGACGGGGTCCCTCCCGCTGCCCACCAC
>NC_051399.1:38066481-38086481 GCF_015228065.2 Penaeus monodon
ATCACAAAAAAAGCGCAATTTCAGATAAGCCTGTTCTTACCCTGATAGATCCCGTTGACCTTCAAAACATGGGAAAATAAAACTGCGAGCCTCTTACTGGCAGCGCGAATGACGGGCAGGTAATGACAGGCGGAAACTGACAGACACAAAATAAGAAGGAACAAAATTGCTCCGGTAAACGTGCAAGTAATTCATGGCAAAGAGGCACAGAAATATTGCATTATTTTCTCTCTCTCATCACTGCAACTCCTTGTTCTAACTAATGACCTATATCGCTCCTTGCAACTACTCCTTTCCCAGTGAAATCAACAATTGCAAACGAACCTGCTTACTGCAACATGAAACCATGAAACGATAGCAAAATCACCGATATTTTCAAAGGCAAAATTTTCTCTCACTTATTAACTTCATCCAATGTCAAATTTCTTCCAAAATAACAAGAGTTCAACGACGACCGCAGGATTCACACAAGCTCCCCCCAAAAAAAAGAACAAGAAAATCGATCTGTTAAAGAAAATCAAAGCTATAAAAAGAATATATTATGTTGGCGCAAGTGCCTCTATCTGCCCGACCGTCTCTCTCTCTCTCTTTCGTCCTTTTATCCTCCTACTTATTATTATTTCCCTATTTCTTCTTTCTCCCTCTTCCCTGTCTATTATTATTACTACTACTCCTTGGCGCCCGTTCTATCTCTTATGTATGCATGTATGTATGTATGTATGTATGTATGTATGTATGTATGAATATATGCATGTACGTATATGCATCTACGCGCGCACGCACGCACACACGTACGTACGCACAAACGCACAGACAGTGCGCACGTACGCACGCACACGCAAAAAAAAAGCACACACACAAATGTATGTATGTATGTATGTATGTATGTATGTATGTATGTATGTATGTATGAATATATGCATGTACGTATTTATATGCATCTACACAACACAACTATTATTATCATTATTGCTATTACACAACACAACACAACACAACACCACACACACACACACACACACACACACACACACACACACACACACACACCACCCCTCTCTCTCTCTCTCTCTCTCTCTCTCTCTCTCTCATACATACAACCACGACGTATTTTTTCTCTTGTATGCAGAAACCGTGAAACTGTTGATGAAAATAAAATAAAAAATAAAAGTTTTTTTTCTCCTCTTTTGCACTATTTTCTTCTTTCCTTTCCTTGTTTTTTGGAGGGTTTATGTAGTTAAAACCTCCTCCTGAACACTGCGTGCTTCCTTGTTCTTCAAGCGACAATGAACACGCTCTGTAAACGCGGGCTAGGGAGGAGAGGCGAGAGGGGGGGGGGGTCTACTTACAGGGCAGTGCGTATTTTTGTTCCTTTGCTTTTCTTATTATTATTATTAGCATTATTATTACTTTCATTTCTATTGTTCTTGTTATTTTGTTATTATTATTACTAATGAGGGTGTTATTATTATTATTGTTAACGTCATTATCATTATCATCATCATTATCAATATCATTAAAACCAATATTGTTTTTGTTACCGTTATTATTACTTTTACTATTACTATCATTATTACTACTATTACTACTACTACTAATAATAATAATAACAACAATAATAATAACTATCATTATCATTATAGGTGTTACTATCATCATCATTATCATTATTATTACCATTATCACCATCGTTATCGGCTCCTTCAATCATCAAAGCCATGTAGTGCGAACAAGGACCACTGTCTTCCTGTGCGTTCGGCCATAGTCTACTGCCAAATTCAACGGCACACGACGACCGTAACAGCAAAGACAACAGTAACAGCCCAGCACGTAGTGATATCGAGTCCTGGGTAACGCGGTGTTGTCACGGAAAAGGGGGACGAGAGGGGGGGGGATAATGAGAATAAGGAGGAGGAGGAGAAAGCAATGTGAAGTAAGAAGGGGGGGGGGGGGGTTGTATCAAATGACTAAACTTTTGGCGTGCGAAGGTTCGTCTTATGCGCTTCTAAGGTCACTCACTTATTTCTTCTGATTTTTTGTCTGGCTATCCTTCTTCTCTTACTTTCCTTTATGTTCTCTATCTGCTTGTCTATCTCTCAGCTAATCAAATACATACAGACTCAGAGACATACACATTTCTCCATAAGCTTATCCACATATCTATCCTCCTCTGTCTCACTCACGCAACTCGTCATGCACTCCGTCATTCACTCACCCTCACTCACTCATGCCCCTTCCCTCCCACTCCAAACTTCCGGTTTATCACGGAGTTCAACAGGCTTTAACGGCCGACGCAGCAACCCGGGCCGCGCAGGTTCCCTCTCGAAGATTCATCACCGGGATTAACACCTTCCGATTAAATTTACGGTCACGACGCGGAAAATAGCGGGTGCGGCTATTCGGACATACGAACGCACGCACAGGCATTTGAGTTTCAGTTGCGAAATGTTCATTTAAAAGAGAGAAAAAATATCCAAGAATAAGTGTGCGTTGTATTAAAAATTCCTAAGTCGGTTATAATTTGATCGTTTTTTTTTTTTGCTTGGTTTTCATTGAAAAAAAAATAGTTCAAAGTTTAGTAGGCTTTAGCGAATGTCGGAAAAAGTTGAGGGAATATACAAGAGAAAGGGATTTGATTTGCGTTAATAGGCTTATACTATTTCGAAAAGAAGATAAAATGAAGGAATTATTGCGTGCTGGAAATAGCCCCTCCGGCCTTCAAGTTGATGAGAAAAGTTGGATTGCACACATCTTTCTTCATTTTTTTTCTTCTTTATTCTTTTATTCTCTACTATTCTTTTCTACGGTTCTCCATCTCTTGCCGGGGTAAAGACACATAAAGAAGAATTAAGCTTTGCTGTTTTATAGACGTTCCACTTAGAAGTTTTGCGCTTAGCATGATTCCGCGATTATACATTTAACACATGTCACATAAGCGATTTCCGAGCGTTATGCTTCTCTACGGGCAAGCAGGGCTGGCTTCACGCACAGGTAGGTCTACAGGACTTCCTTGGAGGGAGGGAGAGGGAGGGAGAGGGAGGGAGAGGGAGGGGAGGGGAGGAGAGGGGGGAGAGGGGAGGGAGGAGAGAGTGGGAGGGAGAGGGAGGGAGGGAGTGAGAGGGAGAGAGAGGAGGGAGGAGGGAGGAGGGAGGGAGAGAGGGAGGGAAAGAGGAAGAGGGAGAGGGACGGAGGAGAGAGAGAGAGAGAGAGAGAGAGAGAGAGAGAGAGAGAGAGAGAGAGAGAGAGAGAGAGAGAGAGAGAGAGAGAGAGAGAGAGAGAGAGAGAAACTTAACTACCTAAATGAAATTCGTACCCTATTTAAATCAAATTTCAATGACTAGCTCAAAGAAGCCAACGACACTTACAAACACAGAACAAAGATGAAGAAAAGCAATAAAATTTACGGAGCAAGTTATGCCTTTTAACTCCCTCTCTCTTAGTCCCCCCCCCCCCCCAAAAAAAAAAAAAAAAAAATCTTATTTTTTTTCCCCGGAACTTATCTCGAATTATCAAACCATTTTAGAAAATCTGGCGTCACGTGGACGAAAGACAGGGAAAATAAATATAATGATGATAATAACAACAAAATGAAAAGAAACGAACAGGCAGAAAATTACTAATTCCAAGAATGAAAATAATTCTGCAGAAATAAAAGCAAGTGCAAATCCGTTTCTTTGAAGATTGTGTGTGTGTGTGTGTGTGTGTGTGTGTGTGTGTGTGTGTGTGTGTGTGTGTGTGTGTGTGTGTGTGTGTGTGTGTGTGTGTGTGTGTGTGTGTGTGTGTGTGCGCGCGCGCGCGTGTGCGTGCGTTATATATATACATATATACATATTTACATATATATATATATTTATATATATATATATATTATTATATATATATATTATATATATAATATATATATTATATATATAATATATATAATATATATATTATATATATAATATATATAATATATATATTATATATATTATATATATACATATATATATTTAGAGAGAGAGAGAGAGAGAGAGAGAGAGAGAGAGAGAGAGAGAGAGAGAGAGAGAGAGAGAGAGAGAGAGAGAGAGAGAGAGAGAGAGAGAGAGAAGCTTTTCCTCCTACAGGCCCCCGCAATCATCTTGTCTTGGATGACATTTACATTTATCACAAGTTCAAAATATAATAATAATAATAATAATAATAATAATAATAATATATTATTATCATTACCATTATTATTATTATCCGAAACGTCTCCTAAGTGCGCGCGCCATCTCGAGACGCCGTCGATCGAAATACCCATTCCTTACCCCCACTCCACATACCCACCTGCGTCCTTTACCCCTCCTATGAGCCCGCACCCCGCCCCACCCACACCCCACCAGCCATCATCCTCATTACTACCGCTATCATCATATCCACGAAACACCTACCTTCCTCCTCCATCACCATTAGAAACGAACCTCGACCCCTTCCGAGACCAAGAGCCCCTCCCCCCTCCCCTCCCCCACCCCTTCTCTCCCTTCCCCCTCCCCTCCCCTCCCCCTTCTCTTCTCTCCCTTCCCCCCTCCCCCTCCGGACTGACCCCGACGCGGCCCCCTAATACTCGCCGAAGGAAACAATGCTCCTGACGACGCCCTTCCTGTCCACTCGCAAATATACACAAATGTCCCTTTTTTCTCTAATGCCTTCCTTGAAACTCGAGCACACGAGCGCCTGTTGCTATATATAGTAACGGCGAAAATTATCCAGGAGGTAAAAATACACCTAATGGCAGCCAAGATCGTGAGACAGGTACACGCGAGGGTCCTTCCGTTGCGATTACGCTGTTGCCCGTGTGACGTCGCAATCGTGGCCGCTTGCCCGACTGCCCGTGACACTCGGCACGCGCTCGCCTTATTGGCTCGTTGGTTAAGTGGCTGGTTAGCTGGTTAGCGGTTCTGCTTACTTGGTGGGGTTGTTCTCCTTCTCCCCACTCGACCTTCCTCTTGCTGTATCTCAGGCTTTCTTTATATGTCCCCCCCCCCCCCTCTCTCTCTCTCTCTCTCTCTCTCTCTCTCTCTCTCTCTCTCTCTCTCTCTCTCTCTCTCTCTCTCTCTCTCTTCTTTCTTTTTCCGGCCGTCCATAGCTCTTATCCCCCTCCCCCCACCGTTCCTTCCTTCCTTCCTTCCTTCCTTGCCAAGTTACGTGACAGCGGGTCGTTCCGGGGCGAGCAAGCGGACACTCAGGTGAGGAAGGGGAGGGATGGGGCGCGAGGAAGGGGAGGGATGGGACGCCAGCGAGTGCTTAGGAATTATCAACGATCAATTTTGGTCTTCCTCTCTTTTTCTCTTGTCTTCTTCTTTGTTTTGTTTTTGTTTTCCTCTTTGCTCTTCTTTGCTTTTGTTTTTTGTTTCCCTTTTGTCTTTTTGTTTTATTTTTCTCTTGTCTTCTTTGTTTTTGTTTTTCTATCTTCTCTGCTCTGATCTTTCTACTGTCTCTTTTCTTTTCTCTGTTTTATCATTTTTGTCCTATTTTGTCTTCCTGTTTCCATTACTTTATTTGTGGAGGATTATAACGAAGGCACAGTTACAACACGTAAGAGAGTGATTACACGCGACTCCCAATTTGGTACAAAGAGGTGGATGACTTAGAGAAAGGGGGTGAGGTGTGTGTGGAGGGGTTAGAAGGGGAGAAGGAAAAGGGAGATGGCGAAGATAGTGAATGGGAAGAATAAGAATTAAGAGTAAGAATACGAATACGAACCAGAACAATAGCAACAACAACAATAACAATGATATAGGTAATTCAAATGAAGCAGAAGGCGAATACAAGAGAAAGAGAAAGAAAACAAGAATGGTTGTTTAATGGTTCCAAGGCAAAATAAATGTGCTAGACATAAAAGGTCATATAGAACTACAGAAAGGTCTGATAGTGGAAAGGGTAACGAGGAAGGGTTAACTGATGATTAAATGTGTTACAAGCCAAGAGGCGCACAACACTTGAGAATAGTATGGTACTGAAATGGGTAAAGAGGGGCGAGGGTAGGGAGGGTGAGTAAATGGTATAGGAGTGAAGGGGCAGGATCCACACCTCCACCGTATCTCTAATTCACGCTTTTTCTTTGTTGTGACAAAAAAGGAGTCACATGTGTATCACATGCGACTTCTTCTCCATGTCATTCCCTCCCCCTCTCTCCTTTTCCTCCCTTCCCATGCCATTCCTTCTCCTTTTCTCCCGTTCTTCTCTCTCCATGCCATTATCTCTCACTCTTATCCTTACCCTTACTCTCACACTCCCTCTACCTTCCCCCACTTCATCTCTCCCACTCCCTTTAACTCTCACTCTCCACTCCCCCACTCCCACTCCTACTTACCCAAAAACACACGCACCTTAATTGCTTTAGCCATTCATAATGCAATATCAGTCAAGATCGAAGCGTTTATTCAACACCTGACAAGAGTTACACACAACTCATCCGGACAGTTTGCGTAACGTCAATAAAATTATGTTTGTTTGGAGGATAAGGGAGGACTAATATTTATAGCGAGTCAATAACAAGATTTCAGTGTTAATATCAAGACTCGGAATAAGACATAATAAAAACGATGAAATAACGTTGAAAAAAACTATTTACAATCTCTCTCTCTCTCTCTCTCTCACACACACACACACACACACACACACACACACACACACACACACACACACACACACACACACACACACACACACACACACACACACACACACACACATACACAACACACACACACAACAAAAAAAAAAAAAAAAAAAAAAAAAAAAAAAAAAAAAAAAAAAAAAAAAAAAAACTTTCCTCCAACACATCGAGAATCAACCATTAATAACTACCCACCATTACACGAACCATGCCACGCCTCATCCCACCCCCTTTCCCAAGCCCCTTATCCCCGGGTACGTCCTGCTACGTCCCTCCCCCTCCCTCTATCCCTAGTGTCTACTCCTCCCCCACCACTCGTACGCCCCCCCCCCCCACCTCAAACCTCCCCTCCGCTATCTGTGGGGGCAATGACCCGATTTTCGCAGTTCGTGGGCGGGCTGATGCTGTTGAATCCGGTGGGTGGGCGGCCCGGCGGTCGAGCGGGCGTGGCCATAAGCAGAACGCCCTTCTGTGGGTGGATTTGTCACCTCGATGTTGCTTTTCTATATATCAATTTTTTTTTCTTTCTCTCTCTCCCAGGTGACTTATCATACTCAAAAAACATCATATACACGTAAATAATGGCATTCGCATCCATTATTTACTTCATATCCCGCACACGCGTCCTAAAGTACATAATTCCGACACGAAATACAGACGTGGGATTCATAAAACATAAGCTAAAAATACCTGTAATAAAGTGGTACCACAGATCAAACACGGAAAATAAGAAGACTTAAGAAGAAAACTGAGAAGAATAAGACATAGGCAAAGAAGAAGAAGAAAATAAAGGAGGTAAATAGATTGGGAGAGAATGAGACATACAGCTTTTTAACAATAAAATACTTGCCTCAGTTCTAACGTGACAACACGCTAAATTCCAAGCCTTAATGCAACGCTACCATTTACAAGTACATATTTATGAGTCTGCAACAATCAGTTGCATCCACTTAAAGAATTCCGTAATCGTAATAACCGCAATCCAGAAAGTACAAAACCTACAATGTAACAGCGGAGTTTAGTTGAGTGTTATAATCCCAGCTGGATAATTTCTTAATGGGATATTCGTTTACTGACTGAGAAACTGGGGTCGTTATCCATCTTTCGACAATCTGCCAACGTCAAGGGCCCTTTTTTTTCTTTCTTTCTTTTTCTTTTTCTTGCGTCCCTATTTAGCAATCGTAGAATCACAGGTACTGTAGTGGGACACACGCATACACGAAGACACAAGCACAAACACACACACACGTACACACTACACCCACATACACTATCCAAAGATGATTAACACCATTTATGGCTATTAATATTGTCTGCGGCGAGACAGCGCATGAGACTTGATGCCCTGATCATCCGCTCACTATTGACCTGTCTCGCTCAACTTTGAATTCTCTCTCTCTCTCTCTCTCTCTCTCTCTCTCTCTCTCTCTCTCTCTCTCTCTCTCTCTCACTCACTCACTCACTCACTCACACACACACACACACACACACACACACACACACACACACACACACACACACACACACACACACACACTTTATGTATATTATACACTACACACTTCCACCCTCCTTTTCACCCGATGATAATCACTATACCTGGCTATAGTCGTATCGTTAATGGTACAGCAATGAATTATTGTATACGCCGATGTGGTCGTTAATCGCCTCTGGCTGACGTAAATGTCATGTGGCAATACAGGAGGGAGGAGAAACAGATAAACAAACACAAGTACTAACTACCCAACCAGCACGCCTGTCTATACGTCTGTTTGTTTGTTTTGCTTCATCTCCTCGTCCGCTTGCCTGTCTGTCCGTCTTGCCCGTCCTTCCTTCGGCCCGGCCGTCCCCAAAGCGAACCAGTTACTCCCCTCACGCCCATGACTCCTAAATCGACACTCGCACGTCCATTGAACCGATCAGTCAAACGAGCAAGAAAAAAAGAAAAGGGGCGGGAAGGAACGCTCGCTGCCCACCAGGCCCGACAGGACATTCCCACTATGATATATTGCTCTTTGCACGATTTTTGCGACATCTTGCAACGAAACTGGTTCATGCTTGAATGACCGAGAAGTCTATTTGCAATAAAAAGCAACAGCAAAATCTTTAACATGGAAATGCTTACTACTTACAGCATACTTTTTAATATACAATAAACCATGAAATATATTGCAAATTAAATTCAGAGGCTACAAAGTAAAGTAAGTAAAACAAAATAATGAAAAAGTAATAGAGAAGAAGTGTGCCATAATAATCATAAAAACAATTAACAGACAAAAAAATAGTAAATATTGAACTGCAAGAGTCGCAAAAGAAATCAGATTTTACAACTAACAATAATATCTAATTAATAAATAACTCCGCTTACTAAAACCAAACTTCATTTAAAGTTATATTTCCGCAAAGAGACATACCGCAATTACAAGCCCAATAAATAAATAAATAAACACGTAAAAAAAAAAAAAAAAAAAAAAAAAAAAAAAAAAAAAAAAAAAAAACACCTCCACCGTATCTCTAATTCACGCTTTTTCTTAATATTGATTAGCAAGACCCTAGCAACTTCCAAAACACAGGAGCAAGTGGGCCACGGCAATAAAAAGACAAGAAAAATGCCTCTGTCGATTGCTTTGGACAACCGCAGTAATAACGAACTGCATTTAAAGGTCAGATCAACTTTAATGACACAAAACAAAATTGCAAACGTAAGCACGAACAAGCCAGGTAAAAAGAGGCTAATGAAGGGAGATACGCAAAGGCAGGTCAAAGGTCAAGGGCGAGATAGGCTTGCGTGAAGCAAGTGGAAAGAGAGAAAGAGAGAAGAGAAAAAGAGAGGTGGGTAGCGATAGATAGAAAGATAAATAGATAGATAGATAATGGGAGAAAAACACTTCTCTCAGAGTGAAAAAAAGACGAAAGCAATGGAAGCCAAGCCAAGCGTGCGTGACAGATGGCACATGACAGATGGGTCATCGTCTTCAGGACCAGCACTCTTGTAATGGCCGTAACTACAACCCTCGCCAGAATTTCAAGTACGCACCGGTCACGGAGCCCCGCCCACCGACGCCCATTCCCGCCTTAACGTTCTTTCCTTCCTTCCTTCTCTCTTTCTTTCTTTTTCTCTCTTTCTATCTTTCTTCCTCTCTCTCCTCCTCCTCTCTCTCTCTCCTTTCTCCCGCCTTTGTCTCCCTCTCTTTTTTTCTTCCTTTCCCTTTCAACTTCTTTACTTCTTCCCACTCTTCATGCTTCTCCCATTCCCAGTAATTCTCTCTCTCTCTCACTCAGTCCGACAATCATCAATTATATACATATTCCACGTCGCGCACTGCTTGTTTATGTCTGACATGCTCTTATTTATATCTTTTTAAAATGCAGTAGCCACCTCGAGACAGAGAGAAAAAAAGAAATGATACTTAATCTCTTAAAATCTCTCAGCCGTAAAAATCTACAACATTAATAAATTATGTTGGTCAGCTTTTCGTTAATGGCCATGACAACGTGACAACAATGCTGCGGAAAAAAAATATTAGCAACTTTAATATGGAGAAACACACACACAACCAAAGTGTAAAAAAAGAAAAAAAAAATCATATACACAACTCTCTCTCTCTCTCTCTCTCTCTCTTCTCTCTCTCTCCTCTCTCTCTCTCTCTCTCTCTCACTCTCTCTCTCGCTCTCGCTCTCCATGACAACGTGACAACAATGACGCGAAAGAAAATAAAGCATATACAATACTAAACTCGAGAAACACACACAAATAAACTGGGGAAAAAAAATATCCATACACATACATTTTTCCTTTCTTTTTCTTCCTCTCCCTCTACCTTCCCCCCGCTCTCTCTCTCTCTCTCTCTCTCTCTCTCTCCCTTATTCCTCTCTTTCTCTCTCTTATTTCCTCTCTCTCTCTCTCTCTCTCTCTCTCTCTCTCTCTCTCTCTCCCTATCTCTCTCATTATTTCCCTATTTCTCTCTCCTTATCTCCCTATCTCTTTCTCATCTCTCTCTCTCTCTCCTTATCTCCCTATCTCTCTCTCCCTATCTATATCTCTCTCTCCCTATCTCCCTATTTCCCTCGTTATCTCCTATCTATATATCTCCTCCCTATTATATCCTCTCTCCCTCCTCCCATCCCGTTCTCCTTCTCTCTCTCTCTCTCTCTCTCTCTCTCTCTCTCTCTCTCTCTCTCTCTCTCTCTCTCTCTCTCTCCCTCCCTCCCAGGGAACTGAATCGTGAGATTTGTGAAATAATAAAACCAGATTACTAATACACAGGAGAGGAATGTCGTTCGAGTGTGGGCGAAATGGTCTTTAAGCACGGGCTGAGTAAATGTAAACGCCGCTTGATTATAGTAGAGCGCAGAGGGGCTGGAGCGCGTGTGACGATTTCTGTTTGATCACCGCAAGCTGATAGCCACGCCATGCTGTGCGGGGGATTCAGGCATTTCTTATTTGAGTTAATTTCTTTCTCGGCAGGAGATAAGAGGACGGGAGAGCCAGGTCTGTGCGTTACTCAAAACCGGCGCCCGAATGGAATCTTCTCGACGGGTCTGTTTTTTTCCCTTGTCCGAAATTCACCCTTATGTACCATCAAATACGCGTCACTAAAGTGTACTTGCCCTGCTGGAACATACGAATAGGAGGGGGGGGGGGTTCAGTCAGGGAAAAAACATATATTCTCTAATAAGCTAATAGTTGAATAAAACGCAATTGCAGGGGCGGATTAAGTTTAGCTACATCTCGAGCCGTACACGATGGCTACGACACACAAAAAACACTCACTCATTTTCTCTTTTTCTTTATATATTTCCTTATCCCTCTCCCTCTCATTCACTCACTCAACCAACACATACGCCTCACCTTGACAAGATATTATCAATACCAGACGCGCAAATCACCTAACAAGCGCTCCCGAGTTAACAAGCAAGCGGTAATGACCTACACCGAACTAAGGAGTGTGACAATGACCGTTGTTAGGACGCCGTGGACATTATCTATCATTCAAATTATACCCATTGTTCCGTTTCTAGCCGTGCCCTTAGGCGCCATGGTAATGAAGCAAGCATTTGAAATATTTCTGACGATGAAAAAAAGAAAAAATACATACATTTCTATATATCCTCAAAATTCAACCACTGATATCTCCCTGCAGAGCCACTACCGCTCCCCTGAAGACAACGAAGGAAAAATAAATAAATAATTAAGAAAGAGAAGCAGAAACAGAGAGCCTTCCTGCTGAAGAGCTCGCCCATCGCCCATCGCCCCTCGCCCTTCGACCGCCATGCCCAAGAGGGACGAATTCGGCCGCCTCCCACTCCCCGACGAGTCCAAGGTGCCCTTCCAGAGGGTCCTCTCGCGGGTCTCCTACAGGAGGTATGTTCATGGGGTGGGGGTGGGGTGGGGGGGGAGTCCGGATCATCATGTTATATCGAATGGCAATACTAACGGTGATGGTGACTGTGGCAATCGCTGTCGCAACACTGCTACTACTGATAATGATAAAAAAGTACTACCGCCTTCACAATAATAACAAGTCGATATCTTCGCGTTTAACTTCATTTAGTATTAATTATTCCCTCGATAGACATTCCAGACATGTTAGAAAGCAGTCTCTTCTCTTTGTTTAGTGTCTTAACACTCAAAAATGATATCACTTAATGCCCTTGTTTTATTGTTTTTGTTCTTTTCTCTTTTACGTTCTGGAAAAGGTGTGAATGGTAAGTCGTTAATATCCCTTCTTCTCCTCCTTGTTCCTCAATTCTTTGGCTTTCTTCATCTTTTCAATTGTTCATTTATCATCCTGCCTTTATTTTCCTTTGTTTTCTCCTTTTACTCCTCTTGCTATTAATCTCATTCGTCCTCCTATTCCTCTTATTCTTTTCCTACCTCTACCCCTTTCCTCCATCTCCTTCTCCTTGTTCTCTTCCTCTTCCTTCATCCTCCTCTTCCTGTTCTCCCGTCCATTCACCTTCATCCTTCCTCGCCTCGCCTTCTCTTCCGTCAATTCGAAAGCAGCCGAAGCCAACGGCTCACCAGCTCTTCCCGCCTCTTCCCGCAGCCACAACAATTCGACTCGCGCCTCGCCCGACCGCCAGCAGCGCCACCGCAACAGCAGCCAGCGTGCGTCCCGAAGCCAGTCGTTCAACTACAACGACCTCAAGGACGTCGACGACGAGGCCAACGGGAATGGCTACTACTACGACCATGACCCGGACCCAAGCGACGGAGGCAACCGCCAACGTCGCAGCCGGCGAGGGGGCCGAGACGGCGACATCGCCAAGGGCGTGGGTCGCCTCAGTCTCGACAAGAATCGGAGTCGCAGCCTGACAGAGGACGACCCCAGGCCCAAGATGCCCTTCATCCCCTTCCAGAGGGTCCAAAACATCCGCAAGAAGACGGTCATTCCCGCCAGCAACAGCAACGACTTCCGGGTGGAGCCGTACAGGTAGGGGAACGGACGGAGCGGCGGGGGGGGCGGCCCCTTCGCTCTCTCGTGTCCCCTTTGGCCTTTATTATTTTTTCCCTTCTTTTTAAGGTGATGAACTTCAAAATATAATGATAATAAAAAATAAATGAAATAAATAAATAAAAATAATAACAAATAAATATAATAAAAGGAATACTATAAATGATATGATAATAAATTAATAACAATTACCATTATCGTTACCTTTAACATATTATCATTACGATTAGGACAATCATAAAGATGATAAACACACCTCACAAAAGTAATTATAAGAATAACATCAATATACAAAAGAACAATTAGCAAAAAACAACACTCAACAGGCGCGGCCTTCCTTCCCTTCCCTGTTCCCCCGCAGGAGTCCCGACCGCAGGAGGCGCTTCACCCACCGCGACTGGCTGATGAACCAACCCAACAACCGCTTCGCCACGGAGTACAATAGCCGCTATCAGGAGTCGTCGCAGGAGCGGCAACGCAGGGCGACCAGGCGGAAGAACGACTCTGGTCAGGTGGACAAGCTCCTCATAAACCCCGCCTACGACGACAAACGTAAGTCCAACAACAACGACGCCAAGAGCGGCTATCATAGCGACAGCGGCTACAGCAGGACCAGTTACTCCCGTGTCAACTCCACGGGCGGGTCGAGAGGAGACGACACCGCCAAGACCCCCTCTTCGGGTGGTTCCGTCAAGCTGCCGCAGATTCGCGATTCGCCGCTCACTGCGCCAGACAGCGCTACATCAGTTGCGGGGAAAGGAGCCGCGGCGCCACCTGTCATGGCGAGTCCCGGAACCTCTGGCGACGCCCCCGCATCTGCGACGTCCAGGATGCCCTCTCTCCGCGCCAGGGTGCAACCCCAAGAGTCATCGCGGTGGGTGGAGGGAAAGGGCTCTGGCTGCCTCAGACATTTCTTCCCTCTCTTTAGACCTTCAGCGCCGAAGGCAGAGCCGACGACGCGCACTCCAGCAGCATCCTTCCAGCCGCCCGCGTCTTCGAATCGGCCTTCATCGCCCGTAGGTCAATATACCTCGTCCTCGAATCAGGCTCCATTAAGGGCTGGAGGTTCTTACGCTACTTTGACAGATCCTTCAAGTGTATCCCAACGCCCCAACTCCCCACCTTCCAGTCCACTCCAGGACTCCCCGACTCTCAGCAAAGAGCCCTCAAGCTTGGTCCATGTTCCGCCGTCTTCACTCCTACAAGACTCTCCTCCAAAGCAAAGGACAGATGACCCTGTCTATACTACCTGTTTTTCTATAGCAGTCCCACCATCTACCTTAAATGCTTCTGTGCCACCAGCGAACGTTCACTTCAAAAATACTTTAAATCTCAACAAAGACCTAACACTTACTCCAAACACTCTATCTCCTACTGCTGACATTCCTACAGATCCTAACGAGGATCCAGCAGCATCCCCTGTCAGAGCATCACCTTTCCTTGGACGCTCTTCACCACCTCCGAGAAAGGACTCCCCACAGACAGGCTTGGAACCTCCACCTGACAGCGCCGACTCACCGCCTTTGGCCATGAATTCCTTCCCCGTTCAAGCCGGGACGTCCTCCTGCCGACACCGCTCGCTGGGTCATGGGGAAGGGGGCGGGGCGCCTTCAGGGGCTCGCCACAAAGCCCGCAAGCTCCTACAAGAAAGATAACAGTCGCAGAGCTTCCCTTAGTTTACTACCCCAAAGCAAGAAAAGCTCTGTGAAGACGAAGAAGAAATCGAGGAAGTCCAAGAAGAAGAAGAGAGAAGGAGTCGTCGAGATGTCGAGGAGGAGCTCCCTTCAGAGGTCGCAGAGTGACACCGCCCTCTATCTCCCGCCGACACACCACAACAACTACGCCACACCAGACTCTGAAACTCAAACCAAACCAGGTCATAATATTCAGAGACAAAGTTACGACCAAAAATGCCATGAAGGGATCACGTCCATCCACGCCCCTACCAAGCATCATCCTCACCCTGCCCGAGGCACAACAAAGATCCAGGAGGTTAAGCAAGCAAGAGAATGACAGGCCTAAAAGCGTAATAAAGGTCAAGGACAATATGACAAAAGTCCCTAGTCTACCTAATATTCGGTCTCATTATATGGCACCCAGCTTTTCCTCCTACAGAAGAGACTCCACTGGCCGGCCTACGACTCCCAAAATTCACAGACGCAGACTATCGAACGCGTCACAAAATCCGAACAGGCAAAAATCAAAGCCCGTCATCTCTACACTCAGAAGAACAGCAACAAGTCAACCCAAGCGACACGGAACCACGTCAGCCGATGCGCCCAACGCAGCGAATCGCCAACGCTTCACGAAAAGCTCAAGAGCTTCCTCGCGCCAAAGGATTCCCGACCAAGTTAATCCTGAGCCACAAGTTCCTGAGAGTGACGATTCTCCTCATAATCGCCTGCGCTCGGCCACAAGCGCAGTGACTGCGGCCTACATACAAAACTTGCGAAAGGAGCGGCAGGACAAGTACGCTCAGCTGCTGGCGTCGGCGACCGGGCGAGCGAGTAAGTCTTTTTCTTTCTCTTTGCTTTTGCACTCTTGCTAGAACTACGCGGTCAGGCATGCGTGTCAGTTGTTGACTCACTTGATGTTAGAATCACTCAAATAAGCATTTAAGGAAAGTTTCCTTCTTTTAAACCAGGACCACTGCTTGATAATAAAAAAACACTAGCATGGCCTGGTCACTTGCAAATGTGCAACTTTATGATCATAATAGCTGGATTGCATGTTGCATTTACTGAGCCAGAATTGTAGCAGTATAATTGTATCACAATAGGAAACACTAAAAAGTGTAAAAAAAAACAAAACATTGTGCCTGCAAGCATTATCAAGGTACTTGTTACCTCTTGCTGTGTACTTTGAGTACCTATGAGCACTATTTTTACATCATACAAATCATATTCTTTCTAATCTATACTGTGTTCTAGTCTAAGTCAAAGTAACAGCAAGAAACAACAGCAAGTATCATTCAATTTGTCACTTTTCCCATCTTCAAGATAAAATTTGAAGAAAAAAAAACTCAGGCCTCATTACCTATACCCCCCATCATCTTTCCAAACAATCTTTTAATTTTGATCATTCACTAGAGCCGGTCACCACAGCGTGTAATTCTTTTAACTCTAAATTATCTTCCTAGACAATCTTATCTGTAGTATCTGATTCTCTTTACCCTCCAGACACCCCGCGTCCTGGAGGTCGACTTGAGGACGACCTTCCTCCACTGTCCCTGGGTGAGCAGGCAAAGACACCAACATTCTCAAGGAGCATTTCAAAAGCAAGCTTGGAGCAAGAGTATCCTGGCAGGAGTCAGGACTTTGCACTGGTTCATGGCGAGTATGTACACTGAAAGTTTGTTCTTCTAAAGCAATCTTAACCACAGACTAAATACTGTATAGCTGATCATAAAATTATATATTATATACAGAATCTAATGAAAAGAAGTATTCCAAGTGAAAATTCATTCATATTGTTAATATTTCCTTCATTTACATGCAATCAGTTATTTCAACCTTACAATATGGAATAATTTGCTGGCAGTTTTATTGAAAATCTGAAGAATATTTGCCCATGAGAATTTTGTACTATGTATATAAACAATGAGTTTGCATTTGAAATGTCTGAATAAAAAATTGTATATACCATAAATGCCAATAATTTACCCCTTATAATATTAAGACAGGAAGGCATTTCAATCTTGCCAATTTCTTTACTCAGTAATCTATCTTTTCCAATATGTATGTACAAAGAGGATCATTCTTGGGATCCATATTGTCTTTCAAATCCAGTGCAATATATTAATATGACCAATGAATAGTTTTGCAAATCACAGACATCCTATATAAATGATAATATACTCCACTGCAGTTAATGGATTTCATTAAGTGTGTGTTGTGCTCCAACAGGTCTCCAAGAGACATACCACAACCTCAACTTCTTCCAGTTTTCTAAGTCAATTTACTTTAAACATCTTTCCTTCTCTTAATCCTCTTCAAATTTCAATTTCAGTTTCGGTTTCAACTTAGCTACCTACCATACTACCTACCTACCTCAATCTTAATCTCTCTACAGTGCCATACATATCAGCTAGAGATATCTTTCCTCTTCCACTCAGCTTCTCCATTTTGCTCATACCAACTTTCAGTATCACTCTCCCTTTCCCTCTTGGCAATATCTGACTCCCATTCTGTATGACAAGTATATATGGGAGAGAGGTTGAGAGGTTATGTACTGTTACTGAATGTAAACCAAGCGGCCCAAGGTAATGTTGATATAAAAGGTAAGTTATGTTAATTTTTGTTCATTCATAACAGATAGGTCATGACAAAGTCACCTGTAATTTATTTCCAAATTAGCAATTCCCTTCAGTAACTTATCATTCGATTCATGCTCTTAATCACTGCACTAGTCTTTCACTACATCTAATTGTGTTTGATAAGCCACTGAATAACTATCATAATCAAAACTAGCCAATGTGTTAATCAATCCTCCCACTAAAACCATTTTCTATCAGTGGAATCATTATTATTGAAATCAGTCACACTCTACTTTTCATAATCCCAGCCACACACTTGGTGCTTTTAAATTCTGAGCCCAAAAAATCCTACAGCCATAAAGGCTTCCTTCAACCTACCTTCAAGAAAGTTCATGTCTACCACACAAATATGCACAGAGAACACACTTCCAGATAAACTGTAATTGTAACAGACTTGTTATCATTGAAAACAGGCAGTGAGTACACCGAGCCTCTGGTTTTACTGAAAGTTTGAGTAATCATAGTACTGTTCAATATTATGATGTCAGTAATGATGTATGAAGAAAAACCCTGTCAATAACAATAATTTTAATAATGATAATCAAACAGATATGTAGCACTAATAATATTAATGATATATGATGATAATAATTAAATTAAGTTCCCATTAAGTTGATCAAAGACTTTTTTATATGCAATCATATACATTAATAATAATTAATATTATTAATACCAATATCAATAAGGATAAGTGGTGGTGGTGGTGGTGGTGGTGGTGGTGGTGGTGGTGGTGATGATGGGTGTGTGTGATGTGTGGTGTGATGTGTGGTGGGGTGGTGGGTGAGTGGGTGAGGATGAGGATGATGATGATGATGATGATAGATGATGATGACTGCATGCATGATGCTGTGATAGCAGATGTGTGACGATCACGATGATAATGATGATGATCAATCATCTTCATCACAATTATAATTATAACAACAACAACAACAACAACAACAACAACAACAACAACAACAATAAAGAATAGAGAGAAGAAGAGAGATAAAGAGATATATAGATAGGAGAAGATATGAGAGTATAGTGAAGTAAGGATGAGAGAAGAGAGAGTATAGTAGAAGAGAGATAGAGAGAGAGATGGAATGAAGAATGAGAATAGAGAGATGAGTATAATGATAGATAAGAGTAGAGAGAGTAGGAAGAGATATATAAATAAGATATGAAGATAAATAGATAGAATAGGATAGAATATAGCAAATATAAGAGATATAGAGTAGATATATATGAGATGATAATAAGATACGGATAATAGATATAATATATAGAATAAAGAAGAGTATGAGAGAGGATAATAGATATAGAGATGAGAGATAATATAGAGATATATATAGATATGGATGAGATAGTATAGAGATATAGATATAGTAGAGAGTAGTATAGATAGATAATATATAGATAGAGAGGATGATATAAGGAGAATAAATGAGATATATAATATATAGATAATATATAAGATATATAATAATATATATATAGATATACATATATATAATATATAATAATATATATATATATATATAATATATATATATATATATATATATTATATATATATTATATATAATATTATATATATAATATATATATATATATATATATTATATATATAATATATATAATAATAATAATATAATAGATATATAATTATAATAATATATTAATATATATTATATATATAATATATTAATTAATAATAATAATAAATATAATAATAATAATATATAATAACTATAATAATAATAATAATAATAACAAAATAATAATAATAATAAAAATAATAATAAAATAATAATAATAATAATAATAGACATAATATACAAATAATAATATAATAATAATAATAATAATAATAATAATAATAATAATAATAATAATAATAATAATAATAATAATAATAATAATAGCAACAATAACAATAATAATAATGATATCATTACCCTCATAATAAAAAGAATAAATAATAATGATAACGAAGATGATGATGATAACAACAACAATAATAATGATTACAATAATAACAATAGCATTAACAATAACAATAACAATAATAATAATAATAATAATAATAATAATAATAATAATAATAATAAAAACAATATTACAAATATGGATATCAAATAAATCAAAATAATAATCATATTGATAATGATAATGAAAATAATCACAACAAAAATATTAGTCTTGAGCCACCTACCATTCCTCTGGAAAACACTCAACAGCATACATCCATGGCTCCCAACATATAATCTCATAAGTTACTGCATGTTTCTTGGATGTTTTTTGAAAATCCTACTGCATCATGTATCATGGCTCACAGTGCCATTTAGCTGATTACAGTGACTCATATACAGTAACTATAGTCTCACATTTTCATAGTATCCATTTCACATAATCTTTTCAAGAATTTATCATAGATGTTAAGCATTACAAGATTGTAATAATAAAATCACAAAATTATTTTACACTCAACAATTACAGCTACTTAAACAATAATCACAAATTATCATTATACATTAATAAACCCTTTATAATCCACAGGGATGCCACTTAACATCAGTACAGTGTAAAACCCAAAAATAAC
>NC_051399.1:38091481-38093981 GCF_015228065.2 Penaeus monodon
TTCCAAGGGTTTCCTGTCGGGCTTATCTGTCTATTATATGGCTGTGTAGCTGCACTGCTGGAAGGCTTGGCAGCTCCACCACCAGACATTGGCTGGAAATTACTGGGTTTTGCAGGCTGGTTATTGCTGCTATTCCCTGCTGCTGCCAGGACTGCTGCCCTCCTTGCAAGGGCCTTTTGGCGGTTCTCTTCCATACGCTGCAGTTGCTCCTTTGTAAGGCCACTCATCTTCTCACTTTTCTGTTACCTATGTATAAACTGGATATGTGTAAAAACAAATTATTATTCTTGAAATGTTAGCAAGTTCAGACATAATTCAAACAACATACAAAAAATAAAAGACTGCTAGGTGAAACACACGTAATATTTTAAAAGTATACATCTAATTGCTTTACCAACTATGTTTGACACACTTATAATTTCGGGAAGCAATATAAAGTAACATATAACATAATAATATGCAGTATATTGTTGGTGTGCTGCTCTTCATGATAATTTCCATACCTTTTTTCCAGCATTGTGACTGGCTAACACTGTGTTTTCTTTATTTATTCTAATGAGAGGACAAACTGAAATCAATAATACTTTTGCTTATGATAAAGATTTGCAGTCTTCCTTTGCTCTCTTTGACAGTACAGAAATGATGAAAGTCATATATGTCATTCATATTTAATTTTTTAATTTTCATTCTGCATAACATTTTACTTAAGCTCAGATTTATGCCTACAGAAAAAAAATATGCTGAGTATACCTTTGGCTGTCATTTGCTTTCCATGCAGCATGTAGTAAAGAATAGTTTATTTCAGGCATAATTATCAAATTGGATGAAAGTAAACTAAGTAAAGACTAACTTTAAACAAAAAGAAAGGCAGAATAAAAGTCCAAGATCAGTTGAATGATTACAGAAAAAAGTCATACTGCATTTGACAATAAGACTAAAATATACTACCTTTTCCAAGATATAAATAATGAAACAGAAAGAACTACTCTGTCATTTTGTAGTTATATTAACCCTTTCCCGACGGGTGGCATGTATGTACATGCTATGGTATGCCTGGACTATCTGCTGGTGGCATGTACATACATGTCATGAGTTTTTTTTTTTTGTTATAATTACAGCAAAATATTATTTTCTTGCCACTGAAAATGTGATTAAGTAGTTTTTAATACGTTTTCTAATTTTTCCTATACTATGCATTTCATAAAGGCTTCTCAGGCTTCCAAGGTTAGCGTAAAAAAAAAATATGTCAGTAATCGACTACACTGGCCAGAGATATTATATAGTATTCACGAAGTGATGATGTAAAGCCACGTGAAAATACCAATATGTATTTTGTAAAAAAAAAAAAAAAAAAAAAATCACATACTTATAAAAACATTGAACATAAAAGTATATCTATTTGGAAGTGATAATATAAACCTGTTGAAACTAAACTTTATCTCATAAAATAACTTGACAAAAAAACTACAATTTCAACTCCATGATACCACACACTGATTATTTTATTCAGACTATAGAGCGAATAATGATCAACTATGGAGTCTATATAACAACAAAAATATCCTACAGTCTTGATTTATCAGGAAATATGGCAAATAGATACCTTAGAAAATAATAATACTGAAAATACAACATAGGCTCTTAGTATTACGAAGAAAAGGCAAGGGATGCTGGTATTGGGCATGAGTGGTCGCGCATGCTAGGGTGACGATATGAGTTGTTAAGAAATGCATGACAGCTAAAATTGTGGCCTGAGCCTGGTTGCCTTGCTACACTAAACAGAACAAGAAAAATGCATGCTGAGCATTTTTATGTAAATACAGCCTTCCAAAGTTAGTCCTCCAATACTGCAATGGACTAAGGGTATCATCTCAGTTTTTCTCTATCTCTGTGCAGCTCGTTTTGAGAATTACCAAATCATCTTTGAAAACTAAGTGTGTATGTATGTATGTGTATGTGTATATATGTGTATATATATATATATATATATATATATATATATATATATATATATATATATATATATATATATATATATATATATATATATAAATTACATGTACACACACACACACACACACACACACACACACACACACACACACACACACACACACACACACAACACACACAACACACACACACACACACACACACACACACACACACACACACACACACACACACACACACACACACACACACACACACACACACACACACACATATATAAATTAAGAAAACTATCCTATAAAAGACCGCATTAATTAACACTGTGGCCTCGGCATTCTGGACATTTGCAAAAGACAAAAAAAATTTGCCATGTATACAATAGTGAGAAAGAGTTCCAATTCACTCATTATCTTATATTACATTGCCAGGGAGAACTACAAGCTCTACCATACCAGAATATACTTTGTGAAGGTCTGTGCTACTGCACAGCCCCAAGACACTGTAGGTACTCCAATAACTGATTGTTACCAGTGCAGTCAAGTTACTT
>NC_051399.1:38108309-38118309 GCF_015228065.2 Penaeus monodon
GTACACTGGCAGGAAAAAGGACTGGAATGTAAACGTCTATGCATATGTAATTATTTAAAGGAATCTCTGAAAACTATTCAGTGGCTTTTCCCTCTACCTGGTGAGAAAGATAACCTGGTTGTACTCCCAATGAAGAGAGGCTACACATACGTCACCTAGAAACAAGAGGGTGAGTACATATGTCCATGAACACTCTGTATGTTACAATGCATTCTATATTGCATGGCATATTGATCATGACATGACATAAGTCTTCATTAATTTCCTCTTTGCTGAAAACAAAAGGGAGGGAGTTGATCCTTACCTGGAGACTTGGTTTGGGTCGCTGCGTCGAGTCTGTGGACTGCGTGCTACTTCTGTTTGTTGTCATGTTAATGGCAATACTCTCACCTTCCTCATACTGGTGGAAAATTGCAAATATTATTCAATGAACCAGGAAAAAGAAGTCTTACACTGTAAATGATGTGCATCCTATATTTATGCATGTTCAGGGTACTAGAAAATGACTGATGACATTTACAAATCTCAATGTATATTTTGAATTATAGATTCCAATTATGTGAACTGAATTACAATAGCCTATAATCACTGTTTAGTGTCCTGTTATGCTATATCAGCATTAAACCATGAGATGACGAAGCCTTTAATGAATTTTGTTTCATTTTATTACTTTTGTTATTATTTTTATTAGTAGTATTGTTAACCAGTCAGCACGGATGGAAAGAATATATGTCATGCCCACTGTAATATAAGTTCATCTATTGTCTTTACACATAGATGGTTCTACAAGTGTTTAGTCACCCAGCAGTCAGTTATTAGTCCTACCTATGTCACCTTGATTTTACCAAAGCTTCATTTGTACTATTTTATTGTCTTTAATGTTATTAATATTTTATAATAAAAAAAAATAATAATAAAAAAAAAAAAAAATAAAATAAAAAATAAAAATTAATAACAACAGAAATATTAATAGCATTAGAAAGTGAAACACATTTTACAACAAATTCAAGGAATGGGAAAATCAGGTGCAGTTACTAGGGTCTCCTGATAAACTCCTTGGTGGCTGAGCACATGTGGAGCCATCTGTATGTAACAAAATTCACAAAAAAACTACAGAGGAAGGTACATAAATCCACAGTCAATACTACTATTACTATTATTATCAATAATGATAATAGTAGTAATGGACATTTTTTTAATTCAAAGAATAGGGTAAAAAGGTGAGGTTAGGAAAGCTTAACAACCTTGATGGCCAACAGCTTGGGAGAACATTTATGTATAAATAAAAATGAAGCTATAGTTAAAATGGTTACATATAAATCTTGGTAGTTTTGCAACTATTAGCCTTCTAAAACATCTCCCTAGCTTGCTATTTCCTGCCTGGAATTCTGAAGAGGAAATTATCCCATATTTTGGGTTATGTCAGAAAATGGGAGTCATGTTGTACTAAAAGTGATATATGTAAAGTATTTTGTATACCCAATGAGTCTATATATTTGTGCATACAATGAGGCCACAGTGATATAATTTAGAATGTATCTGCAAGTCTGGGGAAAAGTTTGTTATTTTTTTTTCTTTTTTAAGAAAATATGAGAAGTGTTAAACTTAGATGTTCTTTGCAGAATTTACAATTTTCTACCCTCAACAAACTCCCCTCAGGTTCTACTCCCTAGCAAGAATTGGGTGGGGAGGCTTACAACATCAATATTACCCCTACTAAATTGTGTCTTTAAATTATGCTTTAAAACTTGATATATTGCTAACAGGGAGGACAACCACCAAGTTTAAACTTTTAAGTGAAAATTCTACCTCAACTCCCTGCAACAATGACACTTGTGACCAAAAAATGACTTTTCTCACAGAGATAAAGTTCCAATTTTGGTTTGTACTTCCAAGAATAATTAATCTATTTTCATTTCTTTTTTTCAATTATTTTATCATATACATTTTCTCAAAATGCTTGAAAAAAATCTTTGCCAAATTTTCCAGGAAACTAATTAGGCTACAGCAAGGAGATGACTTTTGTCTCTGTAGAACCAGAAAAGGGAAAATCAGATATTGGTAATAGATATTGACTTATTTTTTTATCATGAATTCTTTAATGAAGGAGAAGATCTAATTTTGTGACTTTCTTTTATTCAAAATTGGCCAATTTCAGCCCAATACCAACGGGCATGGGATTTACATATATGCCATACCCGGTGGCACTGTGATTTTACTTTATTAATTGTTTTTACACATAGATGGCTACACTTCTACTAAATCACCAATGAGCCAATTACGAGTACTGCCTTTCTTGACCGTTTACCCTATTCCTTGACTTACAAAAATATATTACGTTATCTTACTTTACTATTGCTAATGTTTATAACATCATAGTAATTATAATGTCTATAATAAAAATGACACCACTGATATTCATAGCATTAGTAAAAAATTTTTCAACAATTCAAGAAAGGGTGAAATCAGGTAAGGTCACAAGGTCTACTAATCGACTCCTTTGTGGCTAAGCACTAGCAGAGCCATCTATGTGCAGAGATGTTTCACAAAAGAGAGAGAGAGAGAGAGAGAGAGAGAGAGAGAGAGAGAGAGAGAGAGAGAGAGAGAGAGAGAGAGAGAGAGAGAGAGAGAGAGAGAGAGAGAGAGAGAGAGAGAGAGAGAGAGAGAGAGAGAGAGAGAGAGAGAGAGAGAGAGAGAGAGAAGAGAGAGAGCACAGCATTTCTCAGCAGAATTAAGTTAAATATAAAGATTGTTTTAAATAATGAGTCTTTCCAGACCCTACTCCACCTACTCTTACTCTATCCATGCCAATTTTTGAGTCTTTAGGTCCTCTGGCATTCTCAACAAATCTTCCATAAAACTGGGATGAAAGAATATAAATTTGGAGCAGTATTTTGGTGTATCACATTGAATTATTTCACAATGGGATCCAAAAGTTCAAAAGAGCTGAATTTGGGACTAATTAGTTTCTTTATGGGGCAAAAAATTGTCTGTCTGTCTGTCTGTCTGTCTGTCTGTCTGTCTGTCTGTCTGTCTGTCTGTCTGTCTGTCCGTCCGTCTCTTTCCAATATCACTCAAATTCACCTTTTGTTTGAAATCTCTTCGCCATCCCTTCCAATCTTTTCCTTACTCTTGACATCAATCATAACTTGCCTATTGCACTCAGCTCATGTGGAAGAAAGGTAATGAAAGAAAGGGGAAAATAGAAAGAGGAAGAAAGAGCAAGAAGGAATGAGTACAAACGAATAAAAAACAGAGAAATGAGAAAAAAAGAGAAAGGATAAAACGATGAAAACAGACAACCAAACAGTACTAGAAAACCAACTAGAAAAAATGAAAATACAACAAAAGCGGAAATGGTGGGCGAGAAAAACAAAGTCGGGAGAACCAAATAAGAAACCAGAGCCCCCCTCCCTCACCCCCCCCCCCGCTCAAATCCTTATCCTCCCCCCCTCCCCACTACCCCCTTTTCACCACACTCGGATCCCAAATGTCCGCCTCACCTTCTGGACATAGGGCACGGGTATGGATCCCGTCTGCCCCATGGAATTTCTGGCGGTCCACCACTGCTCCTCGTCTTTGCTAACGATGGTCAGAACTTCTCCTTTTCTAAATGGAAGGTCATCGGGATCCTGAAAGGGATTGAAATCTCGGTAAACTGGCTCTTTTAATTCGTTTATTTCTTTATAAATACACTTATAGTAACAGTAGTTGTAGAAACAATAACCATCACCATCATAGTTGTAATATGAAACATCAGTGGCAGCTGCAGGAGTAGCGGTTCAAGATTTTGTAATATACATACTAGCTAGAACATCAATATTATAAATGACAAAGAGTAGATAAGATTATTTTGGACCATAGTACAAATAGCAGCAGCAGTAGTAGTAGTCGCCTGTCGTATACTCACACTCCCCTCGAAGTCATACTTGGCGACGAACTTCTCGCAGCGCTTGGGCGCGGGCCGGATGAGCGGAGTGCTGTCCAGGTAGTGCAGTTTGTAGAAGTTGAGGAGCGACGGCAGATCGGGGAACATCTGGTCGCCGATGCGGTAGCGCATCTGATCGCCCTGCTGGATCTTGTTGATGATGTAGTGCGACACTTTGTTGTCCTCTCTGGAATTGGAGGGGGGTTAGGGGATGGCATGGGGGGGAGACGGGGAGGAGAAAGTGGAGATACACGTGGGAGATGGGGGAGGATGGGGAAGGATAGGAGAAAAGAGGAAAAGGACAGGAAGATGAGGAAGAATGAAGACGGAAGAAATGGGGGGGGGGGGGGGAAGAAATGAGGAAGGACGCGGCGGGATAGGGGGGGGGGTAACGTGGGAGAAAGTAACAGGATGCAAGAAGAGAGAAATTTTGTGATTAACTAAGCACTCAAGAAGTTGAAATTAACACTAAGAAATCTACAATAAACATTTAGGTCGCAAATAGACCTTGTGTGTGTAAAAAAACTCAATGATTATATTCTGAATAACATGACAATAAATAAATCAACCTAATTAAACACTGGCCATTTCAATAAAAAAGATGGAAAGAAGTATAAGAAAAAAAGACGAAGAAGAAGAGAACCGCCCACTCTGCAAGGAATGAGACCCACCAACCCTGAGGAAGCTTTATATCGTCCTTCAATTGAAGTTTTCGCACCTTCTTATAAAGTCCTTCCGTACGCAGTGAAAATAAAGTAAAAAATAAACCATGAACCACGGAACCACCTAGACAACCAACAACCCAGCATAAACCATGGAAACTGAGCATACCTTATAAGCTTTATAAGAAAAATATACTCCTTTTCTTTTCCAGCATCACTCAAGTATCAAAAAAAATCAGCCCAAGTTCTTAGATAACCAACACTAACTTACACTGGCGTTGCGGAAACTTTATATCCTCAGCTAAGACTGACTTCCCCTTTCTCTCTTTCTCCGAATAAATCAACAAAACAGCGAACCATCCGCTGAACCGAACAGAACACGCACATCACTTATTAGATCTGGACAAACCCACGTAACACCGAGCAATCCAACTAAATACATACTCGAGAGGAAACGGAATTCGGACTCCACAGCTAAACGAGTTCCAAGTGCACTGATTAAAGTGCATCCTTACGCCGTTACGCCCACGACCATTAACCAGGATATGGTAAATTGCTGCATCCGGTCATAAAACTGTCACCTACAACATTTTCTTCACGAGATCGAGTGATAGGAAAGTCAACAAGTTTGTAGTGATACCTGACGTCCCTTCTACCTTCCCTGCACACGGACCAAGGCGACATTCCCCATCTCTCTTCTTTCAACACCAACCGAGTACCAATAAAACCCAAACCGACGAACCGAACGAACAGAAGAACCGGTCAGCCCAACAGCGAACCCAGTCCCACGGAAGGAGACGAAGAACTGCCCCGTCCTACAGATAACTTACCTGACGCAGAGGACAAAGTCTCCGAGGATGGTGGTGGAGTCCCGCACGAGGAACACCCCGCCGTCTCTCTCGCTCATGAGCAGATCTGTCGCATCTTGGCGGGACATCTGCCCGAAGTACCAGCTGCAAAAGAAAAAGAAATACAGGCATGAGTAAATCCGCGTGTTTATTGACGCTCGTGAATACGTATGCGGGCGATAAATGTTTTTTTTTTATGTACATAAATAATTTTGTTTCTGGAGAAAAGAGGAATGGAACGAGACACTGTAGTAGTACTTCACACACGCGGACGCAAACACACACACACACAAAAGATCTACATTCATCACTTTTTTTATCCTACATATCGCGATCTCACATTATGTAACACAGTACGTGAAAACAGGTATTTTTGTATTAGTTTAGATCTCCTTTACGAGTCCGTAAGCACAGGAAGACAGACATACTGTTCTATCCTCAGAAAAAGCAAAAATACCATGCAATCCCATATAAAACAGAAACAACAACAATATTAGCGATACAATAACGGCCCCGTCCACATACTCTGAAGATAGGCAAAGCTTATACACACTAGACAAGTCGAGTTCTCTCGGTTTTGACAAGGACAAGATCGAGAAAAAACAACCAGTAGAAAAAACAACATAGAAACAAATACAGTAAAAGTAACATATAAAACAACAGGATCAAACGGCAACAATATCAAAGCATGTACAAATAATCCTGCGAAAATAAACAAAATACTACTGCTAAGAATAATAACAAAATAAATAATAATAATAATAATAATAACATCAAAATAATAATAACAATAAGAAACTTCAACAACAACATTAATAATACTAAAAACAACACGAAAAACAACGCACAAAACGCCGGACCGAGAATGGACAATGGCGACTCCTTCACCTGGCTTGAATTCTAAACAACAGGATCGTGGAGAACAAGCCAAGGAAGATAATTACCATGAGTTAGTTTATCAAAAGAAAACAAAAGGGAATATAGGTCTCTTTTATTCATTTATTTATCTATTATTATTTTGCGTGTGTATTTTAGATAGACAAGTAGAAGCATGAGAAAGAGCGACTAACGGTGAGGTAATCACAAAATAGGAAGCGAGAAAAAAGAGATAACTGGAGCTAGGGACAGATAACAGGTGAGTGACCTCCCCGATCTCTCACGTATATGAATGAACAATGGGAAAGCGTGGCAGTCAAACAACGAAATCCACGTGAAAGAAGGAAAAAAATAGACAAAGGAGTCTAAGAACAGACTGCATATCCTTAAAAACATATAACACAAAACAAAAACATATGAAAGAAAAAAAAAAAAACACGAAAAAGAGAAGAAAAGGAGACACACACACTGGACGTAATGATGTCGAAATCCCTTTGTAAACAACAACAACCTCCAACGAGATATTGGTCAGATCCCGAAGTCTCCTCCCCCTCCCTCCTCCGACTCTAAACCCGCGTCACCATTTCTTACAGACACGAACTAAATGCGAAATATCCATAGGAAGGAACGGAGAAGAGAATGGGAAAAGAATGGAGAGGAAGAGGAGAGGAAAGGGAGAGAAGAGGAATGGAGAGAGAGAGAGAGGAGAGAGAGAGGGGAGAGAGAGAGAGAGAGGAGAGAGAGAGAGAGAGAGAGAGAGAGAGAGAGAGAGAGAGAGAGAGAGAGGGTCAGGAAGAGGGATGGGGGAGTGGGCCAGGGAGAGGGATGGGGGAGAGTGGGCCAGGGTGAGGGATGGAGGAAGGAGGGCCAGGGAGAGGAATGGAGGGAGGGAGGGAGGGACAGGGAGAGGGATGGGGGGAGAGAGGGACAGGAAGAGGGATATAGGGTGGGAGAGAGAGAAAAGAGAAGCGGCGTGGGGTGAACGACGGATCCTATTCACAACAACAAAAGACCCTCACTCAAATAAATTAATAAATAAATATAATAAAATAAAAGTCCAAACATCAGCATCTCAGAAACAGAACCCGAGCACCAGGTGACCCGGACTCCAAAACTCCGAAGCTCACCCCACTTTTCCTTTCCCCTTTCCCCTTTTCCCCCTGTCCTCCTGACCCCTCCCCCTCCCTCCATCCCCCAATTCCGATCCTTACCCTCACGCACGATCCCCTCTCCTCCCCTCCCCTCCCCTCCTCTTCCCCTATCCCATCCCCACCCACCCCATTCTACACACACGCACCTACGCCCACTCTCCTCGATGCGGGCGAGATTAAAGCAATTAAAGTGGGATCGTAAAAGAGGCAAATTCCATCGTTATCTTTTTTGTGTCTTTTCCTGTTGGGGAGTCACCTATGTGTACAAAATCCTTGGCATGTGTATATTCCTCAGAAATGGGGGGGAGATGCAAGAGAAAAAGAAAAGTAAATAAAAATAAAAAATATAGTACTTTTAATATCTGTCTCTGTTTAATATTACCTCTATATCCATCTGTAAATGGAGGGGGGAGGGAAGAGTGAGAGGAAGGGAGGGAGGTTGGGAGTGAAAGTAAATAAACAAATAAATAAAATTTAGTTTACTCCATTGTACAATGGTATCTGGTGTGAGCAGAGCGTCGTTATTTGCTAAATTACCGACTCTGGCAAGAGGAGAGCCGGTTACCATCCAGTGGCAATGGGGATTGAACGAGGGAGGAAGAGTGCAGAGAGAGCGTACTTGTACCAGAGAGAGAGAGAGAGAGAGAGAGAGAGAGAGAGAGAGAGAGAGAGAGAGAGAGAGAGAGAGAAAGAGAGAGAGAGAGAGAGAGAGAGGAGAGAAGCGAGAGCGAGAGCGAGAGCGAGAGAGAGAGAGAGAGAATAAGACATACAGATGGATACGCATAGAGGAACAGGAATTCAAGGCAATGGTGATCTGCGTTATTTCTTGTGGAGAAATGACACTTAACGTGATATGCCACTCCTTGACGCCCCCTCCCCTCTCCCATTTCCTCCTCCCTCCCCTCATTTCATCTCCTCTCTCTTCTTCATGCATATTCACCACCACCGCCAAAATCCTCATCATCATTAACATCAACTTTAATATTCTTTACCGTAATAATTTCACTATATTCTCAGTAAATACTAATTAATACAAACGATGCAAACCAAATTCGAACATATAAAATATGTCAGCAATAAAACGCAATAGTGGAAAATGCCCTTGATGTACTTGCAACATACAAGTGAGATGTTTTGCTAATGGGAGCGCAAGTTACGGCATAAACTAAAATTGTACCTCCTTAGCAATATGATGCATGCATAAACGCAGTTATTCGTGTTTTCTAGCATCTACATGTGGTTACGTATGCATACATGTGTATGTGGGTGTACACGTACAACTGCGTACATATGTATACGCGTGTGTGCACATGTATATGAAAATATTTGCATACATGTAATTGTGTATGTAAATGTGTGCACATGTGTACAGATGTGCAAAGATAACGAGAAACGGTTGGAGTAACAAGCGGTTCGTAGTTACCAAGTGACCTTGAATTGTTATTTTATTCGTTGGAAATAACCGTTAAGAAAACATTCATATTTTGAAATATATACTCATCACTTTTTGTTTCCATTGATGCTTTTTTTTCTTGATGTAATAACACAAACTGATTATGTATAGTCCTATATGCAAACGCGTTAATAGAAGTATTTGACATTTTAGATAAGATTTTAAGTTTTTATATTCTTCACTCGTTTATATCTATTAAAAAGTAGCTACATTATTACTATACTGCGTTTTCTCGATAGTTTGGCCTCTAACGAACACACAAAACCGTAAAATCTTCGCTATGCGCAAACACTCTCGGCAGGCCCCCGTGCGGCCGCCGGGACCAAGCGGTCGACCTACCCACATGAACAGTCGAGTCGCGTTCGTTTACTTTTTGAGAGACTCGCCACTGCTCAGGCATTATTGTCGAACCCTAAAGTTATATATGTGACATTTATGTAAAAAAGTGAATCGTACTACCACATTAATAATGAAAAAAAAAAAAAGTTTAATGAGTTTTAGATTTTTTTCCCCCCATAAAACCTCATTGGGAGGACTTTGTTATTGTAAGACACTTTCATCCTCCCTTGACGAATTTCAGTAGTTAGTGTCTAAATACAATATTTTATTTTCGTTAAAGTAGGGGATAAATATATATGTGTAAAAATTGCCGACGCCATACGAGACTGGCTAGGAACTCCCGACAATGCCGAGTTTTTCTTCGCGGAGGTTTATATTCGCATGGGTAATTTTACATTCGTTTACGATTGTGAAGATGGGTATAACCCATTTTCGACAAACCTAATCCCCTAGACATAACGACTCCCAAACTTACGGACGGTCCCCTTCGTGTACAAGTGACACCTCGCCCCTGCGGCTGCCCCGAGAGGGTGATTAGTGCAGCGTGTCACCTGAAGTGTCACCTGGAGCGCCCACGCAACGTCGGCGATACTCCAACCGCACTCCTCGGGATCAATAGCCGATGCTTGCAATCAGGTGCTCCTTGTTGGCATACGCACACCTTTGCCCTTGCCGATTCTCTCTTCTCGTCATCTCTCCCTCTCTATTTTATCTCCCCTCTCCTCCTCCTCCTCCTCTTCCTC
>NC_051399.1:38120809-38123309 GCF_015228065.2 Penaeus monodon
GAAAAAAAAACGGGGCATGCCCCCCTTACCGGGAAATCGCGCTCCCCCTCACCCATTCACCTATCCACGCATGCATCAGTCGCCCCTTTACCAACATATTTTCTCTCTCTCCATCTCTCCCCTCTTTATCCATCTGCCTTCTCTTTTACCCTTTTATTTATTTAAATTTACTTCACTTTTTTCCCTCCCCCAACCTTTGCTTTCTTCCCTTTTCCCGATTCCCCCTCTGCTATATCCCCTGCCCCCTCCTCCCTTTTACCCTCTCCCCTTCTTTATCCTCTTTTTTGCCCCTTCTACGTCCCCTTTCTTCAAATCCCAACCTTTAGCTCGCGTGTCCCGAGCCCTTTTCATAACCTCCCATTTAAAGGGTTTTATTTAAGTAAAGCTCGTCACCCCGCGGCCCCAAAGGAACACGTTCTTGTATTCGATTCGGGTGGATTCGTTTCATTTCAGCGTGGGATGGACTCATCCGAATTTTTTTTTCCTCTTTTGTTTTTAAGGTACAAGATTCTTTATCTTTGTTTATCAATTCATCTATCCCTCACCGAGTCTCAAATTCCGCTCTCTCTCTCTCTCTCTCTCTCTCTCTCTCTCTCTCTCTCTTGTCCGTCTGTTTCTCTTGTCTGTCTCTCTCCCTCTCTCTTGTCCGTTTATTTCTCTTGTCTGTCTCTCTTGGTTGTCGGTTGTGCAGGGTCTCACTCCCCAGCCCCCTGCAATGAGACCCAGAAACCCGGGCGATATCTTTGACATTAAAACTTCAATCCTCCCCCCCCCCCCCTTTCTCCCTTTTCTCCCCCCTTTCCCCCCCCCCCCCTGCCTTTTCTCCCTCCCCCCTCCTTTCCTCCGCCAACTCCTCATTACACGGCCTCCGCCGCCTCCGTCTCTTTCCTGACCTCGAAGAATCAATACATGTGTTAAACTGGAAGGCCAGGATGGGGATGGGGATGGGGATGGGGTGGAAGGCGTATTTAACATGACGGGTGTCTGGTCCTGTCTCTGCTTCCTCCCTCCCCTCCTACCCCTATCCCTATACCCTAAAATCGCTCCCTTCTCATCCTAGACCACCATTTTTTCGTGAGGGAAGATGATAAGCTTTTGTGATATTTTCCAAGAGTTTGATTTTTTTCTTTTGTTTGAGCGTTCGAATTCTTTCAAATCTGTACTTATGCGCAGACATATAGGGGGAAAGAGAAGGCAGACGCGTGGATCAATTAACAAAACACAGCACGAAGTAAAAGCACCGGAGGAGCAGTGAGAAAAAGCTAGAAAATCAGAAAAGAAAAGAAAAAAGACGGAGACTGAAACGGAAGTCGAGATAAAGATACGAAGAAAAAGGAGAGCGCCAAGATGAATCGCTTCTCGCCCCGCCTCCCCGCCCTTTCCTCACCCTCAGTCACCCTCGAGACGTGCAAGGTGTGGCAAGCGCCGTCTTACCCTCAACACTCCCCCTTCCCCCCTACCCCCCTCTTTAACAACCCGGGGGTGGGGGGGGGGGCAGGAAAAAACTGTCAAGGCAAATTAGAGGCGTGGGCGACACCCTTTCCCCGCTAAAAGGCAAGGGATGGCGGCTCTCGCGTCCTCTCTCTGCCCCCCCCCCCCAACTGGATGAAAAGAGACTAAAGCAAGAAAAACTTTACTTGGAGATAACAAGAGGAATACGAATAAGAATACACAGCAAGGTCAGAAGGAAGGGAGACGACGGGATGAAAGAGAGAGGGAGAAAACGGACACAGGGAGAGAGAGAGGGATGGTATGGAGGAAATAAGGGAGTGAGGACATCACTCGGATGGAGCGAAAGGGGGGGGAAACTCTGCCGGGAGCCGTAATAGCCTTCCCCCCCACGCGGGCCCGTAAAAAAACCCCTTCGCCCCGGCAGCCCTCCGCTTAGTAGGGGAGACACAAAATGTTTTTGGCTCATAACCCTAAAGGTACGCAAAAAGGGCGTGACCGCACATCGCCGCTCGTGACCGCCGCTCGCTCATTAGGGGAAGCGAGAACGCATACATATATTCCCACCACACACACACACACACACACACACACACACACACCACACACACACACACCGTGATCCATACACACGTGCACGTTTTCTTTCTTTGTACAAATGATAATGATTAAGCGGTCGGCTGCTGTAAAGCGTCGGCATATACATAGTGCGCTTAGAATTTTTAAAAAATGTCATAAATAGCAACAAACATGATAATAAAACATATTTTCTTTTTACGGTAAGTTCATGTTTGAGCCGCCGTGGTCACAGCATGATACTTAATTGTAGTTTGTAGGTCAAAACTTCGACCCACAATGCAAAAACAAAATCACTTTCAAACATGACCCTCCAAAAGGAAAGGCAGAACAAAAGAAAACGAAAAAAGGGGACGGAAGAAAGTAAGTAAGAAAGATAGATAGAAAGAAAGAAAGAAAGAAAGAAAGAGCCGGACACACATTCCGTCCGACCACAGCAACTTTTTCACGAATCACAGAAATATGTAAATTCCAA
>NC_051399.1:38130809-38133309 GCF_015228065.2 Penaeus monodon
ACAGAGCGACGAATGATGCCGACAGATAGAATGGCAAATGAAGAGAACGGTAGGAGGGATGGAGGGAAAAGGGAAGACGAGGAGAGGCATGCATGCAAAGGGCGTGAATCAGCCCGCTCCAACTAGCTCAGCTAAAAACCTATGCTTAGAAATCAATTTATACCAGTCGCATTAAAGCACACAAAAATGTTTGCTGCTTGGCATTTTAAAATTGGAAAAAAAGAAAGAAAAAAAATGTTTATATAATATATATATATATATATATATATATATATATATATATATATATATATATATATATATATAATCTCACAAATTGACATCTACAAAACAATGTCCTGAAATATATGTCCCCGACAAGCCATATAATTTTTACTAGTGAAGGGAGGGAAGATGGGAGAGAGAGAGGAGTGAGGAGAGTACGAGGGAAAGAGGAGAGAGGAGAGGAGAGAGGGAGGAGGGAGAGAGGAGGGGAGAGAGGAGAGAGGGAGGAGGGAGAGAGGAGAGAGAGAGGAGAGGAGGGAGGGGAGGGGAGGGGAGGGGAGGGGAGGGGAGAGAGGGGAGAGATTGAGGGACAGGGAGAAGAGAGATTGAGGGAGAGGAGGGAGAAGGAGAGGAAGAGAGAGGGAGAGGAGGGAGAAGGAGAGGGAGAGAGAAAAAAAAAAAGATAAAGAGAGAGAAAGGTAAAATAAAAACAAAACGCAAATACAACAAACATACAAGAAACGGCACAGAGCCTCTTCACTCCTCCACCGATTTCGAAGACACTCACCGTTCGCCGTTGAAAAAGCTCTTCCGCTCCGGCATGGCTGCAGGCATCGGGGCGAAGAGAAAGACCCGCTTTTTCTCTAGTCACACAAACACTGCAAAGTCCCGCCCACGCGCCCTTGCAACGCCCCGTCCGCGGAACACACCCGCACTGCCCCTCCGCGTGTCGTCCTCACCGAAAGGAATGCGAGGAATCCCCTGATCACTCGAGGCACGCGACGCCGAGGACGACCTTGAGGCGACGCTGAGCAGATCCTCGCAGTTCCGCGTTCCGTATACCTTCCTTTCTTTCTATCCCCGCAGAACACTATCTATTATTCATCTATCATCAGTATCACTGCATCCGCGTCTGAATGGGTGGCCTCAGGGGTGGGGAGGGCTCGCTATCTAGTCCTCCCCGATTTTCAAATTCTCGATCTTTCTACAGGATCCAAGTTCATGCAGTTTCCATAGAAAAAGAGAAAAAAAACATACATGCACAAAAACGAATCCGTCTAGGTCTCGGCGAGATAAGGGATTGGTAATTCCGGAGGCAAGACAATTCTAGAACTCTTCGAAGAGGAACGGGCGGGCGGCGAACAGACAAGACAGACAGACGGTCAGACAGAGCGCGGGCGGGCGTTCGTATGGCAGGCGTCCACAACCGAGACTGCCGCCCGCGCCTCCACCGCCGCCTCTCCACAATCACCCGCCCTCAGGAGTGGAGGGGCGGAGGCACGGGCGGACCTCCCCTACACACTTGACTAACTGGCCTTAACAACTCCGACCGCCAACCCCAACCACCTGTGCTCTGCTCACTTCAAAAGGGTTATTTTTATGTTTTTACACACACACACACACACACACACACACACACACACACACACACACACACACACACACACACACACACAGAATGCAAATGATAAAAAAACGAGATGAAAGATGACGAGAAACTGGCTATAATTCTCACTCACTCTCTCTCTCCCCCCCCCCCCCCCCCCCCCCCCACTCACTAACCCACACCTCCCCCTCCTCTCTCCTCTCTCTCCTCTCTCTCTCTGCCTCCCTCTCTCTCTCTCTCTCTCTCCCTCTCTTCGTCTCTCTCTCTCTCTCTCTCTCCTCTCTCTCCCTCTCTTCCTCTCTCTCTCCCTCTCTCTCTCCCTCTCCCTCCCTCTCTCTCTCTCTCTCTCTTCTCTCCTCTCTCCTCTCTCTTCTCCTCTCCTCCCTGTAGAGACGCCCTTGCACTGCCAATGGCGAGCCTAAAAATAACGCCTGTGACGCAAGACCTATGACAAATGACAGCCCGGATTGAAACCCGGCGACACTGCTCATGTTGAAGCTGACGTCGGCCTCTTCCGCTTGCATTCGATACAAGCGGGAGGAAACTCATTAGCAGACAGACATGCGCACTAATAACGCCAGACACTTGCATGAATCTCTCTCTCTCTCTCTCTCTCTCTCTCTCTCTCTCTCTCTCTCTCTCACTCTTCTTTCTTTCTTTCTCTCCTCTCTCTCTCTCTTTCTCCCTCTCCTCCTCTCTCTCTCTCTTTCTCCCTCTCTCCCTCTCCTTCTCCCTCTTCCTCCTCCTCTCATAAAGGAAAACCCGTACTGTCATCATACCGAAACCAACACCACCTACAGTCCATCTCATAAACACTACATTCCTTATGACACTCAAGATCTCTCACTCACTACCAACCTCATGAGCCTTCACCACTTCTCGGGCATAAGACGGTGAACACCTCTCAAG
>NC_051399.1:38135809-38143309 GCF_015228065.2 Penaeus monodon
TCTTAATTCTTTTTTTTTTTTACACAAACCCTCTCCCCAAGACCCTCACACCTTCCTCCGTCTGTTTACCTATCTCCTCCTCTCTCTTCCCCTCCTGTCTCTCTCTTACTTCACCTACTCTCTTTCCCTTCTCCCTCCTCTTCCCCTCTACATCTCTCAGGCAGTAAATCTTACCCCAAATAGTATCTGGAAGCTTTAAAACCTCGAGGACGCTTTACGGCGCCGCGGTAATGAGGAGGATCCAATAACGGGCCCTGGCTCGGTTACCCATGACTCACATGAATGAAAAAGGGAAGAGGCAGGCGGGAGAGGGGGAGGGAGAGAGGGAGAGGGAGAGGGAGAGGGAGAGGGAAAGAGGGAGAGGGAGAGGGATAGGGATAGGGAGGGAGGGAGGGAGGGAGGGAGGGAGGGAGGGAGAGAGAGAGAGCTCATACACACACACACACACACACACACACACACACACACACACACACACATATATATATATATATATATATATATATATATATATATATAAAATATATATATATCTGTCAAAACCTATCCTTTGGTATCATGTGACAAATAAAGCTTAATTAAAAATGAATCCATTCTTATTAGCGGTTTACACGACACCAGCCACTGAAGTACCCTTGCAACAAAACAAATTCGAATTCTGGAAAAAGATCGGTAAAGTTTTGATGACGTCACAATAGGCATTCTCGTTTTCTAAATTCCTTTCTTCCCCTTTCAGCCATTTTCCCTTTCATTCAATTGTTTCTTCCTCTCTCCTTATTCAATTTTCTCTATCTCTCATTCATTAAGTTTCTTTTATTCTCATTTATCATGTTCCTCGACTCTCATCCATTCGTCTTCTTCTCTCATGCATTTTCTTTCTCTCTCCATTCATTTATTTTGTCTAATTTTATCTTCTCTTTATCTCTCTCTCTCTCTCGCCGACTCTGAAGGCATTAAAGCTTCCCATTTTTCTTTCTTTTTACAGAATGGGCGCGCGTCAGGAGCGGTTTCCGTCACGACTAATCAACAAAGTAAATTCTTCTACTGGAGAGAATTATGATATATTGCAAAAGGATAAAGTCTGACAAAGTAAAAAAGAGTGCAGGCCGTCCACAGCGAAAGTACACCGACACATCACACTTTCTTCGCCCAAGAAATCTGGATAGGTAACACGCGGGTAAAAAATAGGTTGAAGGAACAAATGCATCATATATGATCTAGGATCATAATAGCTACTCCAGATAAATCAATAAAAAAAGGAAGCACAAATCCAAAATATCAATAAATCACATAAAACACATTCGTCCACCACTCTTTTTCTTTAGAAGAGTTCAAAAAGCGCTTTCAAATATATACATTCACATGCATAAACACATTCACCGAACTCACAAAGGACATGCAGAGTCAGCGGCCTCGCCACCGACGAAATAATAACACGTGCATTTGCAGTGGCTTAGTGAGTTAACTAAATACTTCCGTGTGGTTTTCGTGGATGTATATATTTGTGTGTGTGTGTGTGTGTGTGTGTGTGTGTGTGTGTGTGTGTGTGTGGTGTTGGTGTGTGTGTGTGTGGGTGTGTGTGGTGTGTGTGTGTGTGTGTGTGGTGTTGTGTGTGTGTGTGTGTGTGTTGTGTGTGTTTTGTGTGGTTGTGTGTTTGTGTGTTGTTTGTGTGTGTGGGGTGTGTGTGTGTGTGCTGTGTGTGTGTGTGTGTGTGTGTGTGGTGTGTGATGTTGTGTGTGTGTGTGTGTGGTGTGGTGTGTGTGTGTGTGTGTGTGTGTGTGTGTGTGTGTGGTGTGTGGTGTGTGTGTGTGTGTGTGTGTGTGTGTGTGTGTGTGTGTGTGTGTGTGTGTGTGTGCTGTGTGTGTGTGTGTGTGTGTGTGTGTGGTGTGTGTGTGTGTGTGTTGTGTGTGTGTGTGGTGTGTGTGTGTGTGTGTGTGTGTGTGTGTGGTGTGTGTGGTGTGTGTGTGTGTGTGTGTGGGTGTTTGTGTGTGTGTGTGTGTGTGTGTGTGTGTGTGTGTGTGTGTGTGTGTGTGGTGTGTGCATGTTTGAGTGTATGTGTATGTGTATGAGCTCGCGAGTGCGCGCCCCTTTGTCTTTGCCAGTAAAAGCCAATGTGTAATGATGAAGGAAGAAAAACAAACGAAAAACGCAACACCCAAAAAAGCAAAACAAAGAGAAGACGAAAATGGGTACGAATTGTCAGAGAAAATAATGCACGCGGAAGAAAGAACAATAGAGAGACAGAAAGGAAGGAGGGGATGCGGAAAAGGGAAACAGAAATGAGCAGACTAAAAAGAAAAGCCACAAGGAAGAGAAAAGAAATAAAGAGCCAGACATCCGACAGGGCGTGGCGCGGACACCAGCATCCTGCCTGAATTCCCTCCCGCGTGATGCTGTCCATGCTGTCTCTTGGTTCGGCCGCTCCGCACCTCTCACTCACTCCTTCCCTTACTTAGCTCTCTATCTCAAACACACACACACACACTAAAACACACACACACACACACACACACACACATACACACACACACACACACACACAAAAAAAAAAAAAAAATGCATAAATGCCCAGTGTGCGTCACACAGACCCACACGCCTCAACCCCCCTCCCTCTCCCTCCCTCCTCTCCACAGAATATAAAGCAATAAAAAGCCAAATAAAAAGTAAATAAAGACAAGCCTACGAGGGTCTGCGGCGACAAGGCAACCACCAAACTCCGGTCTCCGAGTCGGCAAAATCCCGTCCTCACTCGAGCAACTTTCACACGCGCCGCCGCCTCCTCCGAGCCACTCACTCCGTTGCAAGATACTGGGGAGGTGCGCCAGTTAATTTCTGCCTTTTTTATTTTCTATTTTCACTTTTTTTTTACTATCAGACGAAGGAGAAATGCGAATGTAGGAAACACGGAATCGCAAAAACAAAGAGAACAAGCACCTATTTTTTTTCCCAGCAGGTAACTCATAATGCTAATAAAATATCGCTTTATACTCGAACTTACTAGATCACTACATTAAACATTTCATTTGCAATCACACACATGCATTCTCATTAACCTCTCCCCAGTCACAAGGTTTTGGTGTACAGTAATCCGATATTTCTCATTATCATTGCCCATGCGGTATTCGTATATTAAAAAGTCTTGGAATTATCGTGTATCATTTTCAGGCAAAAAACAAACATGAATTTCCGTTGTTTCTCATTCTGGTTCCATCACTTTTACACGAGCACACGTGCACGCATGCACACACAGTCACACACAAGACAGTAAGCAGAAACAACATATCGATTCACCCGAATTTCAAAGGGCCTTAGAGAGAGAAAGAGAGAAAGGCGCGAAAAGAAGAAAAAGGGAGTAGGAGGAGAAGGCAAGAAGAGAGGGGGGGGGGAAGGAAAAGAGGATTTTCTGTTCTTATTTCCCCGCGGGAGACAAAAGTACTTCCATTCCAATTTCCTTGACTAATAAAAAGGTTTGCCGTACACACTGGGCAACAACCACGGGTCGATATATTGATTCTTACTCATGTAGTCTCTCTTTTCCCTTTTTACTTTTCAATGGGGGGAGATGGGGGGGGGGTAAAGGCATGAGGGGAAGGAGTGTGAGCGCTAGAGACAGATAGACGGACAGACAGACAGAGATAGAGAGAAAATCCGAATAAAACCGAGGACTCTTCCAAGACCCGGGGGACGCGGAGGGGGAGGGACGAAAGGGAGAGAAAAATCCCGGGCGATTCTCCCTTTAATTTTCCTGCAGCGGGGATCATTTCTTCTCCCGAAAATCAGTTTATCCCTCCACGCATTTATCTGCACTCCTCCCTCCATCTTCCTCCCATTTCCCCATCCCCCCTTCCCTCCACTTTCCCCTTCTCCTTGTTTTTCATCCCTGCCCCCTGCTTTTCCAACCTCCTCCTCCTCCTACCTCCTTCTGCCTTCCCCTCTTTTCTCTGGTCTTACCCCTTGCTTCTCCATCCTCCTCCTCCTACTCATCTTTATCCCCTAGCTCTCTCCTCCACCTGTTCCTTCTCCCTCAGCCCTTATCAGTCTCTCTTTCCTTACCCCCCTCCCTTCTTCCCACATTTTTTTCTCTCTATCCTACTCCTTCCTTCCTTCTCACTCTTTCCTCCCTCCCTACCCCTTACTTCTTCCCATCTTTTACCTCCCCCTTCTCTTATTCTTTATCCTTCCTTACCCCCTTATCCTCTTTGCATACTTGTCCTGAATTTTTCACTGGCACAACAAAGACAAGGGCAGAACAATGGGAGTTTATCTTCACGAGTTATTTGCAGCATTTGCGGAGGAAGAGGAAGAGGAGACAGCAGGGAAGAGGAGGAGGAGGAGGAGGAGGAGGAGGAAAAAGCAGAGAGGAAGAGAAGGAGGAACAGAAGGAGGAGGAGGAAGAGCAGAGAGGATGGGGTGGGGGGAAGAGAAGGAGGAGGAGGAGGAGGGAGTGAAAGAGGATGGGGAATAGGGGACACGAATGAGGGATGCAGGGAGAGCTATAAGACCAAGAAAACGTGATTGAGAATGAGATAGTGGAAGACAAATAAATAGTCTGATAAAAAGATAGATAGATACACAGACAGACATACAGATAGAGAGGGTAAGAAGGGATGGAGGGAGATGGAGATATGTGATAGAGCTGAAATAGACGGATGGGGGATAAAGTTGAAGGTATACAAGAAGGAATAGATAAATGGAGACGGAGGAGGAGTAAAGGGGAAAGAGAATGGAAACGAATAGAACACAACATGGAATTATGCACAGCCAACATTACTCAGCCTCTGCACAGATTGCAGTCGCTTAACTCCCCCCCCCCCCCCTCACCAAAGAACACCCCTCTCCATCTGCCCCCCCCTCCCGCTCCTACCTCTGCGAGTGAGCTGTTTATCTCCATAATTCTGGTCATTTGCCCAAGCCAAACATTTAATAATATAATCTCAAGATCGAGCGCGTATTAACATGGAGCAATTAGGTCTTTCGGAAGCGATATTATTAATTCAGTATTCTCTCTCTCTCTCTCTCTCTCTCTCTCTCTCTCTCTCTCTCTCTCTCTCTCTCTCTCTCCAGCATCCAGACAGCGCCAAAGCGGAGAACAATGAGCGGGTCCGAGGGAAATGGATGCTTGGAAATGAAGCGATGTTATGAGCTCCCAAACACTGCAATGTGCGACGACGTGCAAGCCCCCCACCCCCCTCCCCACCTCCCGTAACTCCCCTACCACTCCCCTTCTTCCTTTCGCCTGACCACTTCCAGATAAGAGAAAGAAACACTGCAAGAGAAAGAGAGAAAAAGAGAAAGATTTGGAGAAAAACAGGGTGTGAGGGAGAGGGAGAGGGAGGGAGTGAGAGAGAGAGAGAGAGGGAGAGGGAGAAGGAGAGGGAGAGAGAGGAGAGAGAGAGAGAGAGGGAGAGGGAGAGGGAGAAGGAGAGGGAGAGAGAGAGAGGGAGAGGGAGAGGGAGAGAGAGAGAGGGAGAGGGGGGAGAAGAATGAAGGAAGGGGGGGAGGGAGAGAGATAGAGAGAGAGGGGGAGGGAGAGAGATAGAGAGAGAGGGGGAGGGAGAGAGAGACGGAGGGAGAAGGTGAGGGAGAGGGAGAAAGAGGGAGAGAGAGAGAGAGAGAGAGAGAGAGAGAGAGAGAGAGAGAGTGAGAGAGCGAGGTGTGGTGATGGCCAGATAGACCCCAACCCTATACTTAAATCAGACAATGCAACAAGAGCAGAACATTCTCTCACTCACGGCCGGGACGCATTCCTCCTCCCGAGAACACACCGTACCTGTAAAGAAACGCAAAAAAAGCGACCCATTAGTACCTGTTCGCCGCAAACCTTTTCGTATTTCATAATCAGTTCATTTACCAATTACACACACAAAAAAAATCATTCCATCACACTAATACAGTACAAGGTTTCTCGTATCCTGAACCGCGAACCGCAGTATCACTTTCATCCCGGTAAGGTCATCCCGCTCGCCCGCATCTCCAGGGGCAACGCCATCGGCAAACAATGGCACTCTCTGGCACTTAGAAGCATACCGGTATATCTATATCTATGTCTATATCTGCCCGTCCAAAGCATTCTGTCGACGTAATCTTATCCGTAAGCTCCCACAGTTATCACCAATTCGTAGAAAAGAAAGTATCGTCAATCTTATACATACCAAATTTATCACGATAATCATTGTCGTTATTCCCCCTCCTCCTCAATTTCCCGCAAAAACATTTTTCCCCGTTCTCCTTTTCGTCTTTCTCCTCCTCTCCCGAAAACTGTGGAAGGAGAGGGAAGGAGACTCTGAGCACAAGCACCCCCACCCCTTTCCCCGCTCCCCCACAACCATTAATCAATGACCCCCCACCCCAACCCCCACACACACCCTGCGGAACTGCCAAATTATTCATTCGTGACACTAACCTCTTAGCTATCACAGTCTTGCTCCTTTCTATTCTCCTCTTTAGCTTCTCTTTTCTCTCTTCTGTCCTCCACCCTCGCAAATCGTGACGAAGTATGGTAGATCAGTGTTTATATGTAACTACATATGTGTTTGTGTTTGTATTTGTGTTTGTGTGTGTGTTTGCATGTTTGTGTGTGCGTGTGTGTGTGTTCAAACAAATACACACCTCGTCCCTTCCAACGTCCTTCAAAACACACAGACAAACACAAAGCAAGGATCAATGCTATCCTTTCCCCTGGCTGCCCCCCCCCCCTCGCGCCTTCGCACTGACCCCGCCCCCCACGCTAAATCCTCTCGTCGTTACCTCCTCTTCCTTCCGTCTTTGGCATGGCAATGGGGAGAAGAAGAATAGTGGGAATGAGGAAAAGAAGAGGAGAAAATGAGAACGAACATGGTGATAATATACATATATATTTTTTTAGAGGTAGAGAACATGAGAAGAGAATTAATTTTTTTTTTTTTTTCCCAGAGCCTAATTTTCATCATTATCCTTTTGCTTTTCTTCTATAGCTCAACATGGAACACCGAAGAAGGAAAATATAAAAGTTACCCGTGATCCTCAAATCAATAAAGCTTTAAGAATTGTATAATCCAAGAAAGAAAAAAAAAACACGAATAGAAACAGCATAAGAATAGGAAATAGGAGAAAAGAAGAGAGATAGGGAGTATAAATGAAGGAAAGAGGAGGAAAGAACAGAGGGGTTAAGGAGGAAAAAACTTGGGGGGGAGGATGCAAAATAATAAATTACAAATCCGCCTTCAAGGCCAGAAGATGCAATAAGGAAAGTAAGAATCGATGTCGCAAAACCACAACAGGGAAGAATAAAGAAAAGGAGAAGTAAAAGGAGAAGCAAATTTTGGTGATCTTCCCCGCGCCACGGACACGAATAACGCAAATGAAGACGGGCAGATAACGCAGATAAGAGTGGGGAAAAGCCACCGCGGCGAGAGGCGATTCCCATGCCGGAAGGATGCGCTCCCGCTGTCTCGCACCTTCGCGCTCTCAATGGCCACGCATCCTGGGGGGTCGCGGGGTTGGGGACAGGGGAGGGGCACG
>NC_051399.1:38148309-38158309 GCF_015228065.2 Penaeus monodon
CAGTAAAAAGGATCTAAACCAAGATGTAAACGATCAAATGTCACTGTTATAGAACTTCTAGTAACTCTTGCAGGATGATAAAAATCTGGTAAAAACTTATACAGGGGATGTGAATTATCGGTTACAACCTTGTGTAAGACTGAAATCCCTACGATACCCAATGTTCAAATTTAACTCAGACTGGAGAAATTTAATGGAATTAAGTGTGACTCTGCAGCAGAAAAAAAAATACACGAGAGCAATACTGAAAACACTTGCGAATGATGCCTAACTTAGATGAAATTGCTTGGGCAATATTCCTAATTTGCAATTCAAATGTAAACTTTGAATTAAGGGTTACACCTGAGAGCTTTGGATCATCCAATGAAGTGATTAAGACTCCATTAATCAGCAGACGGAACTGCGTTCTAGGATGACTCACAGTCCTTTCCTTGGACTTGGTAGGATTTAATTTCATGTCCCACCGAGAGCAACACGATTTCATCAGGTCTACAGTGAGACTCTTACTTACTATTCGCCTGGTTGCCGGAGAAAGAGGATCAGCATAGAGAGAAGTATCATCAGCATATGTCAACATTTTATTAGTAATACAAGGCCACAGATCGTTTACATATAAAATGAAGAGCAAAGGGCCAAGAACACTACCTGAGGAACCTCAGAAGAGACACGGGAATATAAGCTAAAACTAGCATCAAAGTGAACAGGCTGCTGTCAACCAGTTCAAAAATCAGTAAAAAATAAATAAAACTTTACTACCAGCACCAACAGACTGCACCTTAAAAATCAAACCATTGTGATTAACAGTGTCAAAAGCTGCACTAAAATCCAGAGAGACAAGCCTCGACTCATGACCCTTATCTGATCCAGACTGCATTTTACACGCCAACATAAGCAATGCATTATTTTAGCCGAATCTCTTTTTAAAACTGTGATTTTTAAGAAAAAATCTCAATATAAAGAAAAACGTTTGACCAGCAAACGTTAAAAAAAACTTGTTAAACTGGTGAAATTGAAGTGTCACTCTGAATATGAAAGACTACAGCTAATTTAGGATCTAATTGACCGTCTTGTCTTCTTTTTAAGCAAAGCAAACAAGCCATTAAGGCCTACTCCACAATACTCGATTTCAGAGAACCTGAAAGCAAAATCAATTGAAGCGTGGTAATGGTTGGCATGACAGAGGCAGTTCAATATCTTCTAAGCTATTGAGTTACAGCATTCTGCTTACAAGGCAGCTTTCTCAATCGGACTACATGTAATACTACCATCAGGCTTCATTAAAGGAGGAATGGAGGACTCAACACCAAAGAGAGATGCTTTAAGCATTGACTACCATTTATGAAGCTTTGACGCTTCAGAGAGAACTTTCAAATGAGCTTTATATTCAGATATTGCTTCCTTATAAACATTAATTTATAAGGAACAACAAAACAAAATTCTCCCAACAAGGACGAGTGTGGTTAGTAGACTAGAGATTGTAGGCAGTCCCTATAAGCCAGGTGACATCGTTCATTAAGCCATGCTTTATCATGTAAACGATATTTAAGAGTTTTTCTGGGTACAAACCTCGTTAAGAGTCCAACAATAACAAACTCAAAGCATTAACAGGACAAAGAGCATTATAAACATCCCTCCAAACAATGCCCTCAAAAGCATGGTAGACACCATCCCAATTAATTCTAGACTTTAAGAAGACTTGCCTAAGTATGATAAAATCTGGTATCGTGAAGTCCAGCTGGATCTTACAAGCTAGACTAAGGTGGTCAGAAGAACCAATTTGCGTGATGAACTCTACAATAATTATCCCTCTCACATCAGTGCAATGTGATCGTGAGAATTAGGCTCGGATATATGAAGGTGGAAGAGACTGAGTGTAATGAACTGAAACCAACATTTCTACAATTTATATCATGCGACAAAGCCATTCGGGCCACTTTGCATGAAGAAGAAAGAGCTTCGTAATTATTTCATTTCGTAATATAGCCTTTAAAGTATGACATCATATTTTATCTGCCAATATCTAAAACGTAACATTTTCATATTTTTATTTTGTGGTGTAATATGAAGATATGCCAAGTGGTTAGCCAGGATGGTAGATATACAGATTTAAACAACAAAAAGAAATATATAAAACAATAAATAACGAAATCGAAACATCGTTAAGCAAGAGAGAGAGTTTGTTTGGTTTTTGGATTCCATTTGATACAATGGATATTCTTGGTGTGACATACTGTCTGCTTGATTTTGCTCACGTGCGTCAGCTGCTGCTGACTCGGCTGAACCGAGTCCTTGCCCGCCGCGGTGCCCAGCCACAGCAGTAACCTCCAGGCGACAGTTGCAACTTCTCGCGCCTGGGCGGGGCGCGAACCGCCGACCCCTCGGATGAGAGGCCGACACGTTACCACTGTACTAGCCCGGAGGCTAGAGAGAGAGAGAGAGAGAGAGAGAGAGAGAGAGAGAGAGAGAGAGAGAGAGAGAGAGAGAGAGAGAGAGAGAGAGAGAGAGAGAGAGAGAGGAGAGAGATAAGGAGAGAAGGAGAGGAAGAAAGAGAGAGAGGGAGAGAGAGAGGGATGTGGGGGATGGTGCCAAAAAGAGGGTCTGTGTTAAGGTACAGGCGAGAAGGGCTTTCAACAACAAACAAACCACGGCGACTCAAGAATATAATATAATATAATATAATATAATATAATATAATATAACAATTTTGAGGAGGACGGAGAGGAGGGGAGGAAGGGAGGTCAGAAGGGCCCAAAGTGTAAGCAGCGAAATCTACTGTTTACGTCTAATCCCTAATTATAGACATCTGCTTCCCTCCATGTCCCTCCCTCTCCATTTCCACTACCCATCTCTCCCTCCAGCCCATGCCTCCTCCTGAAACAACCGACTAAATAAATCTACCCTTTTCCTTTCATTTCCAGATTTACTAAAGGAGTTGCATATTTGATCATAAGATTTCCTAACCTCTCAACGACGAGCCGAAAGAATCTTGTAATCTCCCCGACCACAGGAGGGAATGAGGGGGGGGGGGGAGTATTACGTAATAGATGAAACATGATTAGATAAGAGGGATATGATAAAACTAAGCAATGCTGAATGACAGAGGGGGTACCGCGAAGGCATCTAGCACAAGGCTGCAGTAAGCTTTGGATACAAGGGAGAAAAAATCCAAAACAGGAAATAACACAATAGGGCAATAAATACAAAATGAGGCCGATAGAGTAACGAGTCAAAACAAGGTTAATAAAATCAATCATAAAACAGACATGAAACAAAATATATGCTACAGATTAGCTATTTTCCCGCAACATTCTCCTCTCCAACACTGGGCAGGTAAAGGAGGGATTCATATCTCCTGCCCCCCCCCCCTCCTTCTTCTTCTTCACTTTCCCTCCTTCCTCCTACTTTCTCCCTCCCCTCCCCTCTCTTCCCTACTAGGCCTACCTTCTTACTCCCCCTTCCCCTCCTACTTCTTCATTCAGCCCCTTTCCTTCATTCCCTTTTCCCTCTCCTTTCCCCTCCCCCTCCCTCTCCCTCGTACTTCCTAACTTGCCCACACCCTCCCCTCCCCATTCCATCCCCTCCCCCTGCTACTCGTATAGCACGGCGCCTTTCAAGCAGCTTTCATTCTTATCTGTTATCACCAGGGAAAGATAATAGGATCTTTGTAATACTTACAGCGGAGCAAATCAGTTTGGCTGCGGCCTGGGGTTAGAAAGGACGCACATATGAGAGGGAAGAACACTCCAAACGCAAATAGACACACAAACAAAAGTTTAAAAATCCAATCCAAAAACGCCGCCCCAGAATCACGTAACACGATAACACAGTGCAAAACAAACACACACACACACACACACACACACACACACATCACACACACAACGTATGTACGCAAGAAAACGCAGGCATGTGAATTCAGAATATTCACAAAATACACATATTCACGCTTTCACGTACACCACGAACACATGCACAGGTAACTTCAACTTCACTGACCCAGTTCTTTCTCAATAAATCTATACCAACATCGTTATTGCTAGCCTGTGCCGTGAGAGGCGACTGAACGACAGATGCCGATTTATAGTAAAGTCAGGTAAAAGGAAAGAAAAGCATGACTGCTAATACAAAAAGAATGAACCCAAGAATATACGAAAGAAACACAGAAAAGAAGCAAACTTGCAACAAATTGCTTCCCGATCCCGAGTTGCAACAAATACCGACGAGCAATCCATCGGCAACACCGGCCATTGTTGCCCTACAGAGTATCGAGAGAAAAGAAGAGTCATCCGCCTTCTTCTGTCCCTCCCCTCCTCCCTCCCTTTCCTTCTCTTCTCCCCCCCCCCCCCAGGAGACTTTGACGGACGAGAGTGCACTAATTCTATAGACCCCCCCCGCCCCCCGGGTCATGGATGCGGCCGGTTTTGCGTTACTTTAGGGCCAAATTTTACGTCCACCGGTTTTCAAGAGAGAGAGAGAGAGAGAGAGAGAGAGAGAGAGAGAGAGAGAGAGAGAGAGAGAGAGAGAGAGAGAGAGAGAGAGAGAGAGAGAGAGAGAGAGAGAGAGAGAGAGAGAGAGAGAGAGAGAGAGAGAGAGAGAGAGAGAGAGGAGAGAGAAAAAAAGGAGAGAGAAAAAAGGAGAGAGAAAAAAAAGGAGAGAGAGAAAAAAAAAGGAGAGAGAAAAAAAAAGGAGAGAGAGAGAAAAAGGAGAGAGAGAGAGAGAGAGAGAGAGAGAGAGAGAGAGAGAGAGAGAGAGAGAGAGAGAGAGAGAGAGAGAGAGAGAGAGAGAGAGGGGAAGGATACTGGCAGAACATGAGTAAAGTACTGGCTAAATTAGACAACGAGAAAATGACATAAAGAGAATAACAGGCAACGAGGCAATCACACGAGCATATACACACGAAAAGGCAGACGAACTGGCAGTGAGACAATTGATCGAAAAACCAGCAAGACAGGGTCAGAGGTCACACACACACAAATAAGATCCCATGTATCACACACACACACGCATCCAGAACCAATCGAGAGGAAAGGGGTCAGACGAGGCTGACAATCAGGGGGAGTTCCGTCGGGAGTGCAAATGCAGGCGTAGGAGTCGAAGGAGGAATGGAGGGAGGAAAGGAGTAAGATTAAGATTATGAGTGAGAGTAAGAATGTCAGTGAGGGAGGACTGGACAAAGGGAGAGGGGGGGAAGAGAAAGATGTAAAAGAGAATGGGAAAGCAGGAGAAAGGAAGGAGAACAGATAAAAAAAAGAGTGAAATGAGAGGACGAATGAAAAAGCAAAGGAAGAGAGAGGGAGAGGAATGGGAGGGGGAGAGGAATGGAAGGGGGAGGGGGGGTGGAGGGGAGCGGTTCTCGCCGACCACTTGACTGCCGCCGCTTTCAAAGACTCGCTGGAATCGATCGCGGCGTCGCCCGTTTTGCCGCTCGAGCACGCACGCATTTCGTCTTTTCTCCCCTTTCTCCTCCTCTATTTCTTCCTCTACCTCGTCTCTCCTTTCGTCCTTAGTCGCCTGAAGACCCTGAGTCTCAGTCTCCGCGGGATTGACAAAGAAGAACTATATACACGAAAAAGAAGCAATCATCAAACAATCATCACTGTTTCTGCTTCAATATGTATGCAAGTGTGGCGCCAGGACGAAAGTCGATAGAGGAAAAAAAAAAGAAAAAAGAAAGAAAAAAAAAACGAAGATAAGGCAAACGAAAAGAAAACCACAGGAACTGAAAGAATCACCTGGAATCGCACCGCATCGCGCCGCGAAGCTGCGTTCTGCGGAATTTCGCAGTGTAAGATTTTCTTTGTTCTTGGAAGGAATGTGCAACTGTGATTAACTGCTACATCGCATTTGCTGACGAAGGGAGAAATGGACAGAGTGAGAAAAAATGACATTCCGATGGGTTTCTTTCTTATTCTTTGCGAGTGAAAATGGGGCGGGGTCGATGTCCAAATTTCTGTAATGAAAGATGATCGTTTACTATGTCTACCTTATTTATGAATGAATAATAATAATGAAAAAAAAAAAAAACGGAAGAGCGAAGGTGGGAGGAGTGGGAAAGGGAGAGGAAGGAAGGAAGGAAAGGAGGGGGGGACAGGGAGAGATAATAAGAGATAAAAAAGAAATGACAAAACACAGCTGGCGCCGCAAAGGAAGTGACACACACAGACGAATGAACATACACACAACCAGGTGGAAATCATTGAGTCATTTCCTAACGGACTCTGAGTCATTTACTCCCCGGCTTATTATCCTTCGCTTAATCATCACGACGTCATCATCACAATCATCATCCAGCGCGAATTTAAATACAATGGGATGCTTGGGTTTGGTAAAAACTATAGGTTCACTTGTCCTTACCTATCCTTAATTAGACTGTTGTATATTCAGAAATTAGTTTTTGAGAGAGTGCGGGGAATGAGGAGAGAGAGGGAGAGAGGGAGAGAGGGAGGGAGAGAGAGAGGGAGAGAGAGAGAGGAGGGAGAGAGAGAGAGGGAGAGAGAGAGGGAGAGAGAGAGGAGGAGGAGAGGGAGGGAGGAGAGGAGAGGGAGGGAGAGAGAGAGAGAGAGAGAGAGAGAGAGAAAGAGGGAAGAGAGGGAGAGAGGGAAAGAGGGAGAGAGGGAGAGAGGGAGAGAGGAAGAGAGGGAGAGATAGATAGATAGATAGATAGATAGATAGAGCGACGGAGTGAGTGAGTGTATGTGGGTTTGCATGCATCAAAATGTTCATCTTATTTTCTCAGCTTTAAAAGGTTTAACCTCTCTACGAAATTTTGAAAGGAAGGTAATTATCACAATGATAATATAAGAGAATTGCGTCAGACATTACCCCTATTATCTCCAACCTTTCTTAAAACTATTTACCTATTTCTTGGTCTTTTACAGCAGATTTGGCTATGAAAAGCAAGTGCTTATTTCACACAAAACAGTAAGGTAAATGCAAGAATTTTATTGGCTACCTAATTAATACTCCATTTTTCCTTTATCTGCCTGTCTCTTGCTCCTTAGTGGCTATCCAACGTTCTTAAGTATTTATTTAATTGTTTTTAACTTTTATTTAATTAATTTTCTAATTAATATTATTTTTTAATTCCACTTTCCATCACCCTTTACATACAGAAAGTGTCTCAGCGTCCTCATATTCTTCGCTTCAACACGCGCAGACAAAAGCCAACAGCTCTGGCGTGTGATGTTTGTTTAATCCAACGAGGACACATGATGCATGATCTATGTTCTCGGAATTCCTCTGCTGTCAATTTGGAGGACCGTTCATTAACGAGCAATGCTGCACTTCGCTATCCTTTCCTCTTTGTCTCTCGTCCACGCTCTCCATTTTCCGGCCCAAAATTCTCTATCTCTGACTCTATCTGCCTGTCTCTCATTATTCTTATCCTTCCCTAAATATATACACATTTTTCATTCTAATTATAATTTTAAAACATACCGACAATTCGAAGAAAAAATACTGATGTAATTTTTTTTTTTTCACTCACGCTCAGGCAATGACATTAGGGCTCGTTCCGTACCTGCAAAGAGAAAACGAGAAATATTAGTTCATATTAATCTTTCATATAATATATGGCAATGGCAATAAAATCTACCTATCTCTACAAATGTGTGTGTGTGTGTGTGTGTGTGTGTGTGTGTGTGTGTGTGTGTGTGTGTGTGTGTGTGTGTGTGTGTGTGTGTGTGTGTGTGTGTGTGTGTGTGTGTGGATATTAATCGATAAATAGATAGTTATAAATATATATATATAGACAGACAGGTAAGCACAAAGATAAAAATGTAGGAAGATATTAGATGTACTTAAAATTAAACCTCCGATATTTTCATGTAAATAAACACACACACACACACACACACACACACACACACACACACACACACACACACACACACACACACACACACACACACACACACACAAACCTCGGCCGATTACCCCCGACCGCGATCACAATATTCTTCCATTCGATCTCATTCTCGGTTTTCTTCTGCCTCTCTCTTCCCGTTTGCGACTTTCTTGGAAAAAGAAGACGTCGGCCACACAGCATACGAAAATTTGTTGCCTACCTTTCCTATTTGACCTCGTTTTGTTAATGCTTTGATATGTTCTTTACTGAAAATTGGGTTGCTGATTTTCTACCACTTTTCTACCTTTGGCAATTACGCGCGTGCGCATGTGTATATATAGATAAATAAATAAATAAATAAATATATATATATATATATATATATATATATATGTGTGTGTGTGTGTGTGTGTGTGTGTGTGTGTGTGTGTGTGTGTGTGTGTGTGTGTGTGTGTGTGTGTGTGTGTGAATGTATATGTGGATGTGTGTGTGAATGTTTACGTGGATGTGAGTGTGGATGTGGATTTTGTGTGTGTGTGTGTGTGTGTGTGTGTGTGTGTGTGTGTGTGTGTGTGTGTGTGTGTGTGTGTGTGTGTGTGTGTGCGTGCGTGCGTGCGTGTGTAAATGCGTGTTTTTGTGTGCGCGATCGCAGAGAACGCCTACTGCCACCGCCGCTACAGGAAGCGTCAGTAATAGCAACAGCCACAGCAACAGCAGAAACCGCCGGAACGAAATTCATGAAGCAATACGAGCAGGAAGGAAATGGTTGGACACGTCGGCCGTTATCAGCCTCTTATCTATCTCTGCCTGTCATCACCGGAGAGACAATTGGGCAGGTGTAGCCCCGACTCCACGAGCCGGAAAAGTGCCGCCGAGGAATGACACCGTAACAACTTCCGCTGCTTGGAAATGAAATGAAGACCTGGTTTCCGGGGGGGAGGGCAACTTCCATGACTAGACCCACTTGCTCGCGAGAATACCAGGGAAAAGGAGAAAGAGAAAGAGAGAGAGAAAGAGAGAAAGAGAAAGAGAGAGAGAAAGAGAGAGAGAAAGAGAGAGAGAAAGAGAGAAAGAGAGAAAGAGAGAAGAGAGAAAGAGAGAGAGAGAGAGAGAGAGAGAGAGAGAGAGAGAGAGAGAGAGAGAGAGAGAGAGAGAGAGAGAGAGAGAGAGAGAGAGAGAGAGAGAGAACAAAAGCACAAGCGATATTAACCGATCAGATCCTCAACGCGTGGCCCCGATTCCTCCCACTATCTCAAAATTATACATCGCAACAAGGAAAGAAAAGGGATGTCATCGACGTCACTTTGATTTAACCACTGTGTCTTTTTCATTTGTTTGTTTATCTCCTCTGAACAGGCGATCGTCCACACCTTTCCCCGCATCAGCCGATCTTTACCTTTGACTTAAAATAAGTGAGAGAGGGAGAGGGAGTGAGGGAGAGAGATGAAAAGGTTGAGCCATATATCCTATGAGCCGTCACTCCTATTACCTCTGACATGGCAAGGGGACAGAGCTGGTTACCCCCCCCCCCTTCTGTCTGTCTGTCTGTCTGTCTATCTGCCTGTCTGTCTCTCACTTATTTTTGAGTCAAAGGTAAAGATCGGCTCAAAAACACTCGTATACTCTACATGTCTGATTGTACCTCAATTTTGAAATAATGTAAATAACTTTGAGATGCATTTTTTTTTTTTTTTTTTTTGTAAAATCGAATCAAATAGAAAAGCCAAAGAATATGATGACATGTGTTGCTATAAAAAAAAATCCGAACACAGACTTTTCTAACAATTAACAAAATCAGGAAAAAAAATACAATAACGTCCATGAAGATGTATGCATACCTAAATATATAAATACAAAACCTAAATATACAAACGTATGAGTGTGTCTTCCTGTCCATTTTCCCAAAATGTCGTGCACTGGGATTAACCCCCCCCACACACACACATACTACCACCACAAACACGACAAAGCGCATAATTAGTAGCAATCGTGGCGGATCGTATACATAAATAGAGAGGTAGAATAAAAAGAGAGAGCGAGGACAGCAAAGGCACACTGACATTAGCGAGGCAATAATGACAGCGCCTCTGAAACGTAAACTGACACACGCTAAGGAGAAGCTCTCGATGATGTGCAAAATGTTGTTTGAGCTTT
>NC_051399.1:38165809-38173309 GCF_015228065.2 Penaeus monodon
GGATGCTGTTTACTGGTTAAAAATAATGAAAATGCCAATACATTAAACAATTGTCCACAAAACATAGGTTTGTTATTTATCCACCAGGCGTGAAATGAGCAATACAAATTCCTGTGCTGTTAATTTGTATCACTTCAGTTCCCTCGATTATGACATTAATACACAGTTTCCAACTCTTCGGTTTCCCCAAATGAATTTGGTAAAGTTGAAAATCCACCAGGTCTTCTCTAAGTCGTACATCAAGAAGTTCAATTAGAATCAGGCGTTGCGATGGGTAATGAGAACCTAATTGTTAACCTCTCGAAACCAAATTTGCTTACAGGAAAGTCACCACGATTATTCTTTACAATATCGTTAGCGTGTGCGACTGCTGGCCAAATAAATCAAACGAACAAGTAAATCAAACGAACATGTACATTCATATTCAATAAATATAAAAAGTAAAAAATGATAGCACGACCTACGTACGCACGTGTGCACTACACTAAATACACTGCGCACGCGATAATGAAAAAAAAAATCGTACGAGAAAAAGCACAAACCAAATCGCTGTCACGCAGACTTCCCTTCCTGTGATTTCCCACGCAACTCAAAACAGAGACACAGAGAGGGCAGGCGTCGGAGGAAGGGACGCTCAGATAACGATGAGGCGCGAGACAAATTGGCGATCGAACGGTGAGGCCGGAGAGCGCGAGGGGAGCAAGGGAGGGCAGGGAAGGTGAGGGCAAGACACAGGGAGAAGGGGAGGCAGGGCACGGAGACGGAGGCAGGGAAGATGGTTATGGACGGTGGCCTGTATACAGGGGACGGATAAACAGGCAGGGCTGGGGGGTAAGGGCAAGGCAGGGGCGACAGGGCTGCGAAAGGGAGCGGACAGGGAGGGCAGAGAAGGGCAGGGCTGTCACTCGTATCCGCCGTGGCAGAGTGTGGCAATCAGACGGAGGCGGGCCCGTCCATCATCCGGCCGCCCGCATCGCCGTCTGCCCTCGCCCCTTGCCTCGCCCCATACAGCCCTTATGCCCATCAATCGAGCAATGCCTCGCTGGATGCCGTCTTCTATAGATTTTACAACCATCCGAATATATCTCACGCGGGCTTGTGAGGGATTCATGCTAAACAAGTAACAAACAAAATATTGTTTGGCTTGCTGACGTCGCCTAACAAAATAATCCGACAAATTACTATTTAGCATTATGAATTTAAATAGGTCGTGTTTTTTGGTTCCTCATGAAATTACATCAGCACTCACACGCTCTCATTCTCATTCTCATCTCTCTCTCTCTCTCTCTCTCTCTCTCTCTCTCTCTCTCTCTCTCTCTCTCTCTCTCTCTCTCTCTCTCTCTCTCTCTCTCTCTGCCTTCTATACGTGTCTTTGGACGCGCACAAATACAAATATATACATATATTTCGGTGTTTCCTCTCCTGTTACTCTAAATCATTATTTTTTCTATTTACCCCTATCCTTCTATGTCTTGTTAAGACCCCCTACCTGCTTTCACTTCTCTGAGGCTACCTGCCCCCCCCCCCCTCAACTCTCCCTTCCCCGTTGCTTACCTGTCTCCTGGGAGTCATCTTGTCAACCTACACCTGACCTCACTCTCCCATGTGACCTTATCTTGTCGACGTCTCTCGCTGCAGCATTATACCTGCTCCACTTTCCTCTTTCTCTCTCTCTCTCTCTCTCTCTCTCTCTCTCTCTCTCTCTCTCTCTCTCTCTCTCTCTCTCTCTCTCTCTCTCTCTCTCTCTCTCTCTAATTTATATACTATCAGAGCAGGGTATTCAAAGTATATCAACCCATGACAAGTTTAATAAATTAGCATTTTCCAATCAAGAACCATAGATGCAGTACCATTATCTCTTAATCAAATGAAATAATGGCTCTCAGTTATCTTCGAGATTATATGGGCCAGTTATAGTCCAACGAAAAGCTGAAGAAAAATTGACACGGTACCATCTGGCATTATTCAAGTACTGTTGGGACATCAGATATGGACAAACCCTATAATGTATAAAATAGACTGTATTGGAGACAGCAGATCACACTGACCAGGCTATGCATATGATATACTATAGGTGCACTATACAGTAAGTACAAAATGCTCTCTTGGAGGCACAACCAAATTCGCATCACTAAAAAATGCATAATCGCATGATCTTATCCATTACTTTATTGCGCGAAAATGTATCCTATTGATCAAATAATACTTCTCTTAGAAGAGCACTAACGGACTGTATTAAATCTAGTATAGACACTGGTCTTGTCTTGAAATGATATGTGTTACAAGTTTTTCACCGGCCAGATGATACACGTATAATGCAAGCACAATGACACAGTCCTTCAGGCATATAGCCTAAACTAATGTGTGACTAATATAAATTAAAAAGCACATCTAGTCTAGAATACATGCTTTGGCATCTTCCCGTTTTTTCCAGGGTATACATACTAAATAAATCAAATCAAATCAAATTCTCTCTCTCGCTCTCTCTCTCTCTCTCTCTCTCTCTCTCTCTCTCTCTCTCTCTCTCTCTCTCTCTCTCTCTCTCTCTCTCTCTCTCTCACACACACACACACACGGAGAGTCTTCTACCAACTTCATTACCACCGATACTGGGGGAACTAATACATTTTACAACATAATAGGCAAAGACGCACCGCAATCAATACAACAATAATTACGACAACGACGACTTTTACAAATTCACGCCTGTAATAATACAGCCAAACAACATTCACGCCCATTACCATTAACACAATACTAATAACAGCCGTAATAACACTTACAACCCAACGATGACAAATGCCATTAACTTCACTTGAACCTATTCAAACACGCCAACAAATAACGTCCGTGGATTATCTCCTCTCTCCTACTCCACATACCCGCATTATCTCGCGAACCTTCCTCTTCCCAATCCACAAACACGTTCTCGTAACCCACCTGGCCCTCAGTTGGGGGGAGGTGAGAGAAGGGAGAAACAGGAGGGAGGGAAGGGGAGGGAGAAAAAGGGAGGGAGGGAGAGGGCGAAACAGGAGGGAAGGAGGGGGAGGGAGGAGAGGAGGGGGAGGGAGGAGAGGAGGGGGAGGGAGAAAAAGAGGGAGAAGAGGAGGAAGAGAGAAGGAGATAGAGATAGAGAGAGATAGAGAGGGAGGGAAGGAGAGAGACAGAGAGAGAGAGGGGGGGGATCGAACAACAGGTATTCCCGTGACGTCATTCACTCGGGAGCAAGGTAGAGATCCATACTACACACGCGTAGGATGTCACTGCCAGGGACGAGACACGCCCTCCTCCATGTCATATCACTGGACATGACAGGTAGACAGCCGATGACGTGATATAAACTTTTTGACAGATTACTATCATCGTTCACTAATAACTGCACGGGAACTAGGACTAGCTGACAGACCAAACACGCACACATTCTTATATACATAGGCCTATGCGAAGCAGCTTACTCCCAACCAAAGTAGGGAAGACAGAACAGACACAAACGCCGCCGTCATGTCACAATACGCTTTCCCGACGCAACAGATAGCGGCTGCCGTTTCATCTCCGACGCAGCGAGACGGACCGGGACCGGACGGGAGGGACAGCAAGGGAAGAGAACACAGAACACATCATCACGGTATAGCGGGAAGGGAACATCAAGGGTTCTTCCGATGAACCACACTGCGAGAACCAGACTGGGTTTAGGCGCCATACAACTTTTATTTACGGACAAAACTAAGATTACGCGACGGGGGGAATGAACCGAAATCCAGCATTGAGACTTGACAAAGTTAAGGCAATAAATAAAGAAAAATGGAAACGACAGCTACAGTTCACACGTTAAGAATTGCTGGAGGGCGAAAAGACCAGAAAAAAACACCCAACAGCCTCGATAAAAGGGCCTACTAAAACGAACGGAAAAACACCAACGCGCTACAGCGAGATATCGCATCGTCTGGCAGGCAGGAAATGGAGATTTCGCCTCCCGACTGCCACAGCTACTAGAAGAAAACAACAGCTTTGGAAGGACAGGGGTATCGGGGGATCGGGTGATGATGGCAGTGCCTATAATGTTCATTCTAAAGATAAACGATAATCTGCTCTACCGAATGTTCTGCTTTCTGTGCGGCTGATCAAGACTGTTAGTTAAGAATTGTGTTCCGAAGGTGCAATTCCATTCCAATATGGTATACTGCGAGAACTGCCTGGGTAATGGAAATGTATAGCGTTTCAAATCCACTGTTCAAAACACGAAAAAAAAATGTTCATGACTCTGGTCTAATGGACAGCTTTACCCAAGCTTAGTCCAACGTGGCCTGGCATGGGAAAGCTCGCACATAAAGCTGTCGAATGAGCGCCCGTGGAATTCCGAGCGTCGAGGCTAGGCTAGGCCAAGAGATAAAGAGTCGAGCACGCCGCCAAAGCGAAGCTTCGATAGGCTTCGGTGATGCTGAGGAAGTGGGGGGGGGGGGAGTTGGACTTAAGGTACAGGGAGTACGCATCCACCCACGTGCGCGCGCACGCACGCACGCACGCACACACACACACACACACACACACACACACATCCAGAATAGTACACACAAACACGCCCCCCTCCTCCCAGGCCGTACATTATCCACGAGGCATCTTATTCAGAAAATCCGCGAACGGCCGGGATTAAAGGCGAGAGGCCGTGGGACGCAAGCACTTCTCCAGGAACACGCGTCGAGCGGGTCCTGCCACAGCCCCCTTCCCCTCCTTCTTCCCTTCACCCCCTCTTTCGCACCCCCTCCATCCCTTCATCCCCTTTTGCCCTCCCGCTTCCTCTCTTCCCCCAATGACGACCTCTCTCTCTCCTCGTCTATCGTTCTTCCTCCTCTTTCTCTCTTTTCCATCCCGTCCCTCGTCTTAAAGTACTGTCAAAGCAACATTACTAAATGCGCACACGCGCACGCGTGTCTGTGTGCATTCCCGGCCATGCCTTCTCTCCCTCCCTTTCGTCCCCCCGTTTCCCCTCCCCATGCCCCGTGCATTCCCCCATCCCCTTCATCCAGACGGCGGCCGCAACCCACACGCAATCCCGCACTGCTTCCAGTAGAATCTAGCGCGCCCGCCCGCTCACCTCCTTGCTCTGGTAGCTGAACTTCAACTCAGGTTGGGGTCTCCAGCGGCCATTGGAAACCTCAAGCTCGTCTATCTGGTTACATCTCGCTTTCTTTTACAGTTCTTCAAGTCACCTGGCTGACTTACATCGATTCTCAACAACAGCGTGACCAAGGTCTAAATAGGCGTGGCTACATCATTATCAATGTAATTGTATTTACAAGTAACTCAGCAAATAAAACCTTTTTGCTCGTCTCCTCACTCTAAAAAGAAGGAAAAGATATATATACATAAAACAATGCCATTACCATTACTAGTCCATCAGTTTCTCATCACGCTGTCCCTTGCGCCGTTTCATTTGACCGGAAATAAATGCATTGGATAACGTAACCCTTGCAAATGCGTATGGTTTACCTGGATTGCAAAACTTTCTTGTTTATGATGATACTGTCGTTAATAGTTTTTAAAACAATTTCTAACTTGCTTCTGACTATTAAATGTGCACAAAAACAATAAACATTATTTAAATGCATAAAGACAGGTGTAGGCACAGCCACATGCATATGCGTTTGTGTGTGCGTGTTATATACAAGCACACAAGCACACACGCACAGTGGAGAGATGGTACATCCCCGGCCCATAGTTACGGCAACTGCCACACATCACAAAAGGCTTCCAATTTCAATTAAGGTCTGTCAGATCCAGATTGATTAGAGTGTCTGAATGAATCACGAATTCCCTCCGTTTGAATGCCATGGTCAAATAAGGACAGTCAGGCACTCCAAACTCCGCCTCGGGTCAGGCACTCCCAACCGTTACCCTCGGCCATGCAATCCTCGCCCCACCTTCCCTGGTCAAGCAAGGGAAACCCCTCTCTCGGTCCGGAAACTCTCGATCTCCGACGCTAGGTCACGCACTCTCATCCCCCTAAAGGGTCGGACACTTGTCATTTCGCCCACACTACCGCCCCTGCGCCTCCTGCTATCACTGTGACATTTGATAATATTTAAGAAACACAAACAGTCGTGTAAGTCTCTTATTAACGCAGTGAAGATTACAGCGAGAAATCGAATACCAGTTCACCAACCTTAGTCACTCATATCGAAAAGATGATAAAAAAGGAGGAGGAGCAGAAGAAGAAGAAAAAGAAGAAAAAGAAGAAGAAGAAGAAGAAGAACAACAACAACAACAACAACAAAATAATGATGATGATGAGGAGGAGGAGGAGGTGAAGGAGGGAGAGGACGACCCCAAACATCTCCGCCGACGCAAATCACGGCGCGATGGATGGGATGGATTGGATGCTGCATCGACCCTGCATCTCCCGGAGCCTCTTAGCGCGCCCGCTCAATTACGGCCAAGAGGCTTACCGTTGCGGTCGTGTTTGGGGACGGAGGAGGAGGAGGAGGAGGAGGAGGAGGAGGAGGAGGAGGAGGAGGAGGAGGAGGGGAGGAGGAGGAGGAGGAGGGGGGAGGAGGAAGAGGAGCAGCAGCAGGACGAGGAGGAGGAGGAGAGGAGAAGTGAAGAAGGTAGGAGAAGGGAGGAGGAAGAGGGAAGAGGTGGAGGAAAGAGGATGTGGGAAAGGAGGAGGAGGGAGAAGAGAAAAACAGAATGGGGAAAGGAATGGACCGAGCACAGCGAGAGGGGAAAAAAAGAGGGATGGAAAGAAAATGAATACAAGGAGGGGAAGGAGCATCTGCTGGAGAAGATTGAGAGGCGATGTGCCAAGGAAAAGATAAATATGCGATGCAATTCCTTCCCTTTCCCCTCTGCCTGCGTGTGTTTATGCATCTGTGTGTGATATTGCCAATTCTCTTTTATGAATGAAACTCAGCATTACAAATATGCTAGTTTATTAAAGCAGAAAAAACAGCCCACTCTCTATTTTCAATCATAACTCATTACATTCGCAAAAAAAAAAAAAAATGTCATAAGACCGATAGTTCGGCATAAACTAAGAATACAGGCGAAAAATACAAATAAATAAATAAATAAATAAATAAAACAAATATATACACACAAACTATTAATAAAACTGAAAGAAATCTAAAATCCCCGCCTCTCTCTTTCCTTCTCCTCCCACCAAACCACGCACGCACCGTAATGGTCACACCGGGCCAAAGTTTATGTAGGATTAACGACGCTATTGAACTCCTTCGCCCTAATGCGGTGCAATACAATGCGATAAAGCGCATCCGGGCGTCCTGCGTCGTTCGTCGGAATGCACATTAAAGCAGCAAGGCCGAAGCAGGTGGAGGAGGAGAGGGGACAAGAGAAGAGAGGGGAGAAGAGAAGCGAGGAGACAAGAGAAGTGAGGGGAAGACGCAGGGGCACACGGATGAGGGGGAGGAGAGGGAAAATAGAGATGCGAAGAGGAGATGGACGATAGTGTGAGAGAGAAAAGGTTTAAGAATAAGAAAAATAAAA
>NC_051399.1:38180809-38188309 GCF_015228065.2 Penaeus monodon
GGCATTCAAAAACCGGTCTGCCAGTGAAGTCGCTCTGAAGGTATGCGAGTGCTAAGAAGCTCTGCTCACCCTGTTCATGCCAAAAAAGTAAATGAATAAAAAAAATAACAAAAATAAATCAAATAAATAAATACAAAAAATAACAGAAATAGAATTGCATAAATAAAAATACATAATATATTATTGTCACATTTACAATTACAAAAAGGCAGAGCTAAAATATGATCAAAGTTCACACAAAAAGACAAAGAGGCCATGCACACATCAAAGCAAAAATATAAAAGCCCCGTACGCATAGAGTCAAAAGGCTTTAAATCCAAACACACGCACAAAATGAAAAGACAAAAGATTAAAGAGAGCGAGAGAGAAAAAAATTGCATACATACAACCCAACCGACGAGACCCACTTGGTGATCCATTCATCAAGCAAGCAAGGCGCCTGGCAGCTAAAAGACAGAACGAGAGAGGAGCAGAGGAGCAGAGGAGAGAGAGGAGCAGAGAAAGAGAGGAGGGAGAGAAGAAGAAGGGAGGAGGGGAGGAGGAAGAGGAGGAGGAAGAGAGAAGAGGAGGAGAGGAAGAAAAGAAGAGAGGCAGAGAGAAGAGGGAAGTAGGGGTGGGAGGATGGAGACGGGGACGGGAGAAGGAGGTGCGAGAGGAGGAGAAGGAGGAAGAAAAGGGGTGAAAGGCGGGCTTAGGAAGAAGAGGCGGAAGGAAGAGGAAAGGAGGAGAGGAGGAGTGAGGGTCGAAGGGTAGGTGTAAATGGGAATAAACGAAGGGGGAGAGAAGAAAGAACAAGAGAGAGAGAAAAAAAAGAAAATTGGAGAGAAATAGAAAGAGGGAGGGAGATAGTTACGGTATAGGTAAAGAGAAAGAGAGAGCAAGGAAGAGAGCGAGAGCTTGGCAGTACGCCCTCCTCTTTCCTACTGCTTGTGTCGACCGGCGCCCGAATAAGGAAAAATAAGCGAACATTCTCCTGCGTCCTTCCCTTCTTTTTTCCCTCTCCCTCTCTCCCCCAACAAAATCCCTACATCCCCCCATCCCCCACCCTGAGTCTGCCCTGGGTCACGACACACGTCTAGACAAGGCCATGGTCCCTGCGCTTCAAGGTCACGGGAAGTGGCGTGACCTTGACATTTGATACTACGGGACTCGGTAACTGAAACACGTGACGAGGCGGGCTGGCAGTGCGCTATTGGACGGGGTGAATGATTGCAATTTTTGCAAGCCCCTTTCCCCTCCCCCCCTTTGGCTGAAGAACATCCATACTGTCAGGGAGAGTGATGTGTGGTGGGGGATAAGGGTAGGGTGCACTGCATGATAGGCTAAACGAACGAACTTTCTCTCTTTTGGACTTTTAAATGCATACTGTCTGCCTACACACGCGCACGCAGACGCATTCACGCAGACGCTAACCGAAGGGACAGAGGGAGTGAATGGGGGAAAGGGGAGGAAAAGGAGGGAGAAAGGGAGAGGGAGGGAGAGAGGAGAGAGACGGAGGGAGAGATAAGAGAACGAAGAGATGAGAAATAAAGAAAAAAAAGAGAGAAAGAGAAGGGAAGGAAGGAAAAGAGAAAGAGAAGATTAAATAGCGAAGATAGAGAGAAAGAGAGAAGACCCGCCATCGTCCACGCCGGCATGCCTCGGGAGTTCCAACCCTGCTGGCTGGTTCGGCCGCGTCGGGCAGAGCTCCAACTCGGCGACCCTCCCCCGACGCTCCCTCATGCGGCGGCTCAATGGAGGGAGGAGCTCCGCGACAGGTGCACCTCCCGTCCATCGCCGTCGCCTCCGCCCTCGCCAGCCTCCGCCTTCGCCAGCCCCCGCAAGGACGCCGAGTTGCAGAATTCAATGGAGAGCTGGCTTCGTGAGGAAATGCGAAATGTTAACATTGTGATGATATGCAAAGGAGAGAGAGAGAGAGAGAAAGAGAGAGAGAGAGAGAGAGAGAGAGAGAGAGAGAGAGAGAGAGAGAGAGAGAGAGAGAGAGAGAGAGAGAGAGAGAGAGAGAGAGAGAGAGAGAGCGCAAAAATAGAAAGAACACAAAAATACTACTGAATGCAACACATCTCTTTTCTGACGTGTAGTGACATGACTCGCAAGGTGCTTGTGTACAGCCATAATGTATGAGGAATGTCGATTTTCACTTGGAATGATAACCGTTAAAATAAGAAGTGTCACTAGTTACATACGTCGTTGCTATTCTCCACATAATCCACGGAAGGAAGCACCCTCCTACCCTCCCTCCCTCTCCCTCCCCCTCTCACTAATATATATATGTATATATATATATATATATATATATATATATATATATATATATATATATATATATAATACACACACACACACACACACACGCACACACACACTCACAACACACACACACACGCACACGCACACGCACACGCACACGCACACGCACACGCAATATACATAACTACTATATAATATACAATATATATATATATATATATATATATATATATATATATATATATATATATATAATCATCTCTCTCTCTCTCTCTCTCTCTCTCTCTCTCTCTCTCTCTCTCTCTCTCTCTCTCTCTCTCTCTCTCTCTCTCTCTCTCTCTCTCTCTCTCTCATTTACTGCCACATTCACGCCTATCCCTTCCCCTCTTATCCATCCCCTCTCTGCCAACCCATTCGAAGCAGCTGCGAGAATAATGGTCATTCCCGACTCCCCTTTCCTTCCCATTAAATGCCTGACGTGTAATGGGTATTCCCCCCGTCTGTCTCTTTCTGGTAATGCAAGCACACGCGCCCGGAAAGTGGGGGTGGGGTTAGGGAGGAGGGATAGGACGAGAGGGAGAGGAGTAAAAAGGTGTGTGGGGGGGAGGGGAAAGAGTTCAACACGCTATAATACCTGTGCTCGGTAACCCCTCCTCCTCCCCTCCCCACCCCTCCCCTGCCCAACACCCATCCTGCTCGAACACCTTGTCCAAGCAATGCCAACGTTCTGCGACTGCCGGGGAAAATGTTAAACGTGAAAGGGGGGAAATAATAATCATTATGTTTGCATTAGAAGATTACTTACGAGCATGCAGTTTCATCATTTCTAAGAGCCTTTTTAAATTATGAAAATGGCAAACAAAATCTAACAACTTTTGTGTGTTCTGTTGCTGCTTTTTGCGTCCACAGAAACACACAGTTAATATTGAAAGGGATCGCAAAAACAAAGACAAACACACGTAGAACGACGAATAAATACACAGGGAATATTTAGGCTTCCTCACATTCCTTCCAGGCAACGAAACATGCGAACGAACAAAAAATCTAAATTAAAGACAAATACAATGAGACACAGAAGGAAAGAGAGAAATTGAGAGAGAGCGAGAGAAAGAGACAGATAGATAGACACACACACACACACACACATATATATATATATATATATATATATATATATATATATATATATATATATATATATATATATATATAGAGAGAGAGAGAGAGAGAGAGAGAGAGAGAGAGAGAGAGAGAGAGAGAGAGAGAGAGAGAGAGAGAGAGAGAGAGAGGAAGAAGAGGAGAAGGAGGGTGAAGGAAGGAGGGAGGGAAGGAGGGAAGGAGGAGGGAGGAGGGAGGGAGGGAGGGAGGGAGGGAGGGAGGGAGGGAGGGAGGGAGGGAGGGAGAGAGGGAGAGCGGACAAACAGCTCCTCCAGCAAATCACAGGAGCACACTGCTAAACATAACAAACACAACGACACCATGAAGAGAGACCAACTCCAACAATGTACACCACACAAGGTGCCACATTTGTGATGTGAAGGTGTGAGGAGAAAGCCTTGGGTCCCGTCTGTTCCGTGTGGTACGTGAGGGGACAAATATGTAGGAACATGTACTCTCTCTTTCTCTCCTCTCACACACAAAAACATATACACGTGTATTGAGAGTGTGGGGTGGGGGTGGTATTGGTGTAAAAAAAAAAGAGAAAAAAATTAAATACATGAACAGGTGAAGGGACGAAAAGTAGTTCTTCTCGCTACCTCCATTCATCAAGAGGTGAACACACACCCCTCCCCAACGATGATAAAAATTACAAATACATTAAAAAAAGGAGCTAACTATCCGCGACAACAAAAAAATCCCACGTTAACCGGCTCAGCCCGGTATGCGGTTAGGGAAGAGGAGGGGGGGTGAAGGGTAGGAATGGGGTTCAGAAGGGAAGGGAGGGGGAGGGGAAGAAGGGAGAGCATGGGGAGGAGAAAGAAAGGGAAGAGGGAGTGTAGGGTGGAGCAGGAGGGAAGTAATGGAGAGGGGGAGAGAGGAAGGGAATTCGAAGGAGTGGCACCCATCCCGAGCTACTCATGGACCCCAGACAAGCCAGCAGGTGATGATGACGTGGGGCTTTCAAGGCCACGCACACCCTCCCTCTCCCTCTCCCCTACTCCTTCCCTCCGTCAGCGTCAGACAAGGTCGTCATCAATATCACAATACCAAACGAACTGCCCTTGTTGACGATTCGACACGAAAACGTTATGCGGTCATAGTGAAACGAAGATCTGGGGCGTGGCTCTCTCTCTCCTTCTCTCCTCTCTCCCCCACCCTCTCTCTCTATCTATCTATCTATCTCTATCTCTCTCTCTCTCCTTCTCATCTTGATTCACCTAAAAGTCAATCTCGTCATGAACGTCAGCTGACTCTCTCTCCACCCTCTACCTCTCTACCCCCCAGATGCGATGATGTAAGACTCGTTAGCATTCCGGGCGCAGGAGCAGAATTCACAGGTCCATCAATGGCAGGGAAAACAAGTATCTAAACATATCGGCCACAGAGCTCATTTCTCCATCCCTAAACACAACCGCATGCCATGATTGGCTCCTCCCTCCCCCCAACCCCGCTTCTCCCCTGTCACGAGCTTACCAGGACACCAGTCCCGAAAGTGAGTGAGTGAGTGAGTGAGTGAGTGAGTGAGTGAGTGAGTGAGAGAGAGAGAGAGAGAGAGAGAGAGAGAGAGAGAGAGAGAGAGAGAGAGAGAGAGAGAGAGAGAGAGAGAGAGAGAGAGAGAGAGAGAGAGAAGACTTACAGTTTAATAGTACAAATAACACCTATATATACAGGTACAACCATTTCCCTCGCCTCCCCTCCTCTAAGTTCACGCCCCTGGTGTTAAAATATCCGTGGCTTTACAAACACAGCCTTTCTAAACTAAACACAGCAAAATCGTATATCCGTATGTTTCAGCGCCGCATTCTGTAAACAAACAAGTTTCTCCAGCCACCATCCTACCCCATAACTTCAATGTTGTACCTATGCGGATCCAAACACCAGGCTGACTTGGCCGCTAGAGAAGTCACATTTCCACGGAAGAATATCCACTGCTATCCTGAAATTTTCGAAAAATCCTCACTGGCATCCATTACTGCCTTCATATCCACTCCGGATCCACATGTCCTCCCGGCGGCATCCGACTCAGCATGCACGACCCTTCAGCGATCACACAAAATGATCCATCATGGTAGACTAATGACCTTCCGCACGCAAAACAACCCGCACGCTAAATCATGCAAGCGAACCGGTATTAATATGGGGCCACTACCCATTACATCATTAAGCATTTGATTAGCTAATTAAACCGAGATGAATTAACCGGCCGATTCGCCCCGGCTCCCCACGCCCAGACAGCTATTTTTACGCCCTCTGTATTTTTATCACATCTGAAATCTAAAATCTCCACGTAAAGAATTCATTATAATTCATCCATTCATTTCGTAATTTAATTGGACACGAACATGAAAAAGTCCACGCCAGCGATTGTGACAGCTAAAAAAATACATTAATTTGCATATCAAATTGTTGGTTATAATATATATGTATATATATTCATATGTATAACTTCTGCTGAATGTATTCATTCACGACCCTGTCTTTTGGGGCTACTGGTGCGCCCAAGTCCTACACGAATACTTTTTTGTTTTCAATTACTCTAATGATACTTGATTAGCACGTGGGAATGGGCTGGCACACCCAAACCCAACATTCTGCCTGTCTGTCTGTCCCCTCCCTCTCCTCTCTCCCACATACACACATTGGCTGCGCAATGTGTATATATCTTCACAGATCCTGAGTCTTAAACAAAAGAATGCATGCGAAAAAACGAATGACCTCTCCCTCCCCCTTCTCCGTTTACGCTGCGCCAACAAACAAAAATATGTCGAGATGCACTTGAATGATAATGAGGCGAGTCCGGGAGAAAAAAAAGGAAAAAGAAAAAAGGGAACGAAGCGCAATCAGAGGGACAACATAACAACGCGTATCAAAAGCACAGGAAGCAAGAGAAAAATGACCTTTTCCTTTCTTTCCGCGCACTCTCATTCTCATTCTCTCTCAATATATATATATATATATATATATATATATATATATATATATATATATATATATATATATATATATTTCTCTCTCTACTTCTCTCTCTATTTCTCTCTCTCTCTCTCTCTCTCTCTCTCTCTCTCTCTCTCTCTCTCTCTCTCTCTCTCTCTCTCTCTCTCTCTCTCTCTCTCTCTCTCTCTGCCCCTCATCATTACTTTATCTTCCTGTCTATTCTCTTACACCTTCCTTATACTCTAATCTCCCCGTTGCGTCCCTTGTCTTGAGACCCAAACTTTTATAAAACTACTGGCAACACTACGACACGCCACGTCACGTTTGAATAACACACCACAAACGTAACACTTCCGAAATTCCACCATCGAACTTTTAGGAGAAAATAGAGGCAAACAAACCAACAAAACCTCAGCCGATGTTAACATACACACGCACGTAAAGAAAAGAATGTCAAGCCAGTCATACTTTCCCGTAAAAAACAGAAAGCGATAAGACACTCCGTGATCCAAGAACTGCAGTAAAGAGACAAGAAAGAAGCATGAAAAACAAACAAACATTGCGAAGCTTGACTGGGAATTCAAAGGAAAGGACAAGAAGACAAGAGCAGAAAAAACGAGAGAGGAATAAGTAAACTAAAAATACTGGCGAGGGAGAAATGATAAAAGATAGAATGTATGAGCAAGCGTCAATAAACACAGAAAGACAAGAAAAGGGAAATTTCCAAAAACGTCCAAGGTTACAATTTCTTGTCATTCACGAAGGTCTAACAAGGCGATATATATGTCGTCGAGTCAGCATGTGTCACTATGGCGGGATTTTTTATGGTGAGTATATCAGAGGACTTCATTAAATAAATAGAAGACTTCATCAACACATGTACGCTTCTGAAACGGAAAATGGGAATGGGGGAGGGACAGAGGGAGAGAGTGATAAATGGCGACTGGAAAAAAGGGAAGGAAGGATTGAGAAAGAAGACGCGGAGAACAAAAGGGAAGCCAGAAGGGAACAGAGAGAGGCAGCCCCCCAAAGGAGAAGACCTCTGGCAGGCATTTACACTTCCGCCCCCCAACAACGAACCGCCCCTAACCCCCATCCCCGCCCTATCCCCACCTTGGACGCGCCGCTGGATCTGTATTCCGCCCCCGTCCCGAG
>NC_051399.1:38193309-38198309 GCF_015228065.2 Penaeus monodon
AATAATAATGAATATCAATGATAATAGTTAACGTCCTGGCAACAACAACAATTATAATAATAACTGTAATAACAGGTATAAATACTAATAACAATACAGTTACAATTACATATGGCCTCCAGCGCTTCACAATTTCCCCGAGAGTCAAAACCCTCATGGGAGGACTGGGAACGTAATTTTCTGCTAGCCTTTCCGTTTCCCTTCCCTCCCTACCTCAACATCATTGTTGTTGCCTCCCCAAAGTTTACACCAATCTCTTCTTTTTACTCTCAATTCCTCTCTCCCTTTCCTTCCTTCAACCCCCTCCCTCTCCTACACCCCCTCTATAAACAATTACAGCTCCAGATGTTCGTTCCATACAACACAACGGCGCCCAGGCCTCAGCCCACTCTAGAGGACTGTGCTTCGCCCCGGGTCACACTTCGTAGAGACTTTCGGTCGGGCTTGTCAGATAATGCCCCCCCTCCCCTCTTTCCCCACTCCCTCCACTCCGCATCTGTTCCTGACAAGTCTCCGTCAGTCTCGTAACTACTGCATACGTACAGGCGGTTATGCACGACGTTGCCTGTCTCCTTAGTAACTTACACACACATACCTCTCTCCTTCTTTCGGCTGTCTCTTTTGTCTCAAATTGTCCTCCCTCCCTCTCCCCCTATCTCTTAGATATACGTACACCGCGGAGCTAAAACGTCTCAATTCCCCACTTCACAATTCTGTCATCCTACACCACCGACTCCCTCCCCCCATTCCTCTTGTCCCACAAATGAACAAGTTCATCACTGTGTGTGTGCCTGCCTCAGACACACACACACACACACACACACACACACACACACACACACACACACACACACACACACACACACACACACACACACACACGGATAACGTGAAGCCACTTGGAAAGCTTTGAGACTTCATTCACCTCATACCTCAAGCTGCATCTCGTTACCGCACCTAGTCTACATAAACTACCTGTAAATCCGCAAGCACATCAAAAACTCTCCGTTCCTGCTCAACGCCCCCTCCCCCATCCCGGCCCTGCCCATCCAATTATAGAGGCCCCCCATAATGCATTGTGTAACCCCAGCGGGCCTTAAATGACCAGCTTGGCTCGCCCCGCGAGATTACCAAAGGCCCCTCCTCCCTCTCCTATACCCCTCCCGCAATGCCACCTGAGGATCGTAAACAAACCACAAACATTCGCCAAGCGGTCACCTGTACACTCGTTAGGTTCTTCCTACCCGGGACCACGCCTCCGACCTTCGTCTTCTACCTAAGGACGTCGCACTCCTTCGGGCAGCCCTTCGGAGGACGCGATCTATCCCCCACCCCCAAGAGAGCTACAAAGCCCGGTGACGCAGGCGGGGTAATAAGTCCTGTCGCCCGAAGGCCCATAAAGCGCCAGAAGCCAGGCCTGTGGAGAGACGATGGGAGAGGGAAGGGTGAAGGTAGAAGAGGAAAGGGCGAAGGCAGGGAATGGAGGATAGGAAAAAGACGACAGAAAGAGGTAGGGAGGATAAATAAGGGAGACGGAACAACTCAGAGAGGGGTGGAGAAAGGGAAAAAGGGGAGAGGTAAAAAGTAGAGAATGAGGGTGATAGGAGCATCGATAAAAAGACGTAAAGCAGGGCAGAGAATGTGCATTCTTAACATGAATCCACTAGCATCGTGGAGGAACAACAAAAAATATGTGATCCCTCTATTTCCAAAATATCAACCACAATGTGAGAATGTACTAGTACCTGGGCGAGCGGTTCTGTTAATTAGTGAGTGTGTGTTTGTGTGCATGTGTATGCGCGCGTGTGTGTTTTATGTGTGTCGATGCGGTTCTCATTCTCTTTACATAAAATGATAATCCTTTTACAAAATCGGAAAAAACACAAGGAACCACCATGAAATTACAAATGCCTTTGCTGGTTCTCTTGCCTAGTGCAAGAGATCGAGAAAACGAAACAAAAAAAAAATGGGAAAGGAAGAAAATTAAAAATATCAGAAAATGCCGTATGATCGAGTAGCCTACCAAACAAATTTCTCTCTCTCTATTTCTCTTTATTTCTCTCTTTCTCTCTCTCTCTCATATATATATATATATATATATATATATATATATATATATATATGTATATGTCACTAGGAACCCGGTAGAAGAGGGGGATGAGGAGGACTAAGGGAAAAAAGGACTGGGGGAGGAAGAGAAGGAGAAAAGCGAGTAGGACATGGAGGAAGAGGAGGGAGAGGAGAAAGAGAAATGGAGGAGGAAGAGGAGGGAGAGGAGAAAGAGAAAGGAGGAGGAAGAGGAGGGAGAGGAGAAAGAGAAAGGAGGAGGAGAGAGGAGAAAGAGAAAAGAGGAGGAAGAGGAGGGAGAGGAGAAAGAGAAAGGAGGAGGAGGAGGAGGAGGAGGAGGAGGAGAGGAGGAGGAGGAGGAGGAGGAGGAGGAGGAGAAGAAGAAGAAAGAGAAAGAGAAAGAGAAAGAGAAAGGAGGTGAAGTGCAAGGAACTACCTCAGACCCCCCCTCCTCCCTCCTCCCTTTATGGTCCGCGCTCGTCTAGACCGCACGACCAAGAATCCTTATCGCAGGCAGCGTGGGAAAATTGCTTGCTAAGTTAGGGGAGGGAAGAGAGGGAACGGAGAGGGACACAGGCGGAATACGAGAGAGAAAGAGAGAGAAAGAGAGAGAAAGAGAGAGAAAGAGCGAAAGAGATTGATTATTTAAAATTATCTGCCGCAGCAACAGCTAAGCTGGGGAGGGAGGGAGGGAGGGGGAGAGAGGGAGAGAGAGAGAGAGAGAGAGAGAGAGAGAGAGAGAGAGAGAGAGAGAGAGAGAGAGAGAGAGAGAGAGAGAGAGAGAGAGAGAGAGAGAGACCTTTCCAGCCCCATCATCCATCGCCACCACCTCTACTGCCAACACCCACTTTCCCCCCCCCCCCCCACCTCCAGCACCGTCGGCTTTTAAATATGGAGAGATGCCAGGAAATTCCATCATCAAGACGTTCGACGAAAGCCCTTCTGGGTGACTCCTTTTCTTCCTTGTATGAAATAAACAACTAAACACGGCATGCAAGCACAAGCAAAAAAACGCTGATACGCACGGAAAGCAAAATGGAAGAGAAAGACGGCAAAAAAAGCAAACGCAACATACACAACAACTCAAAACAAACATAAATATAACAAAGACAACAACTGCAAAATATATGTGCTTGTCTGCTTGCTCGGACTCACCTGGCTCGGTCGTTGGGGTCGAACGTCGCAGTCATGGTGCCGACGAAGGGAAAAAAGGGGGAACCGACGGGGGAAAAAAGAGGATTTCTTCTCTTCTCTTCTCTTCTCTCTCTCTCTCTCTTTCGCAGGAATTTCTACTTCCTGTGGCAGGTGCAAGAGCTACCCCTGCCCTTACTCTTTTCGCTTTTTATTATTATTATCTTTTTTTTCCTCTTCTCTTCTTCACTTGGTATTTCTTTCCACTCACTATCTCTATTATTTTCCTTCTTAACCAAAACACTCAAAATACACGGTCACACTTCCCCTTATTATTTTCTTTATCTTTTCTTCTTTTTTTCCTAATCACAATTCAAACTTATATCGGCACATCGATCTTTCACCAAGCACTGGTTTCCTTTCCCGAAAAAAGCCCAGAAATAAAAACAAAAATCACGGCACACGGCACTCTACGGAATCACCTTCCCACTCCACGACGAAGGAGGGGAGAGGGAGATGGGAGAAGAAGAGGAAGAGGAGGAGGAGGAGGAGGAAGCAAACAGCGCCGGAAAACACACGCACCAGCTCCTCCTCTTATTTCCTGTTGAAGACTTCCTTCTTTCCTTCCTTCCTTCTCCTAGTCCGCTTTCTTTCCTTCCTTCCTTCTTCCTTCCTCGCTCCGGTGTGGCCCGGCACGCGTCACTGAGCCATGGTCCTCCACGCTCACACTGTGGGGGAAAGAGTGTTGAAGGAGATATGAAAAAAAATAAAACAAACTTTGATTAAACATTTTGCCTCATACAAAAAAAAGTTTTGAGAAAATCTTGGACACGCATGGCCAATAAAGTGTAAAACACACACACACACACACACACACACACACACACACACACACGCACGCGCACACACATTTACAAAGTAGCGCACCCCAGTTTATCGAATGGTTAAGTACTCATACACAGCATACAACTAACGTTCTGCCGTCCTAACAAACTTAGGAGAAAAAAAACATTACATAAATAAAAAACAAAAATATTACAATACTGAGCACACAAGCTTTCTATACATTGCTGTTGGGTGTGTGCGGGCGTATGTACGAGGATGAATGAGTGAGTGAGTGAGTGAGTGTGTGTGTGAGAGAGAGAGAGAGAGAGAGAGAGAGAGAGAGAGAGAGAGAGAGAGAGAGAGAGAGAGAGAGAGAGAGAGAGAGAGAGAGAGAGAGATATCAGCAACGATAAACTACAACCTTGTACGATACACCTCAGAGAAACAACTTCCTATTCACTTCCCATCCCCTCTCTATTATTATTGTTACTGTTGCTATCACTACTCTTACTACTACTACTATGTTACTACTACTGCAACTACTACAACTGCTACTACTACTACTATAACTACTACTAGTGCAACTACTGCAACCGCTACTATTACTACTAGTACTACTACTAGTGCAACTACTGCAACTACTACTATTACTACTACAACTACTACTAGTGCAACTACAGCAACTGCTGCTATCACTACTAGTACTACTACTAGTGCAACTACTGCAACTGCTACTATTACTACTAGTACTACTACTAGTGCAACTACTGCAACTGCTACTATTACTACTACAACTACTACTAGTGCAACTACTGCAACTGATACTACAACTACAGATGCTGCTGCTCTCACCACCACCACTTCTACCACCACCCCATCACTCCTAGACAACCACCTGAAATCCCATAACCGAAACGATTACCCTCCATTTTCTTTTTCACACTCTATCGCCTCTGCACTATTCTTCACTCCCCCCC
>NC_051399.1:38203309-38208309 GCF_015228065.2 Penaeus monodon
GACTGGCGAGAGACAGGAAAAATTTTAAACACTTTCCTGAGCTCTCGCGAAAGGCGGGGAAGTTAATCGGAATCACCGCCTAAAGAAGGGTAAATAAATACATTAGTTTATCCCACCAAGCACTCTCTACCTGTTCTCTCTCTCACCTCGGCACATAACTTCTTCCTTCTCTTTCTAACCAACTAGCGTCACTCCCTGTCTGGAAAGCGAGTGGCCGCGACGAGGGTCAGGTCAGGTCAAGGGCGGCGGAAAATGGCCTCACCTTTTGGCCACACGAACGGGAGAAGTGAAGAGAGAGAAGAGAGAGGGTCGAGAGACGTCTTTCCACCGCCACGCCACGAGTAAATATGAGAGCTTCCCGCCGTCACCAACAGATGGCAGTCGCCAAGAGATGGTTCCTTTCTCCCTTTTCCACTATTTCGTTCACAAATGGCCATGATTATTAACCTCCACGGGATAACTATGACCTCGTGTGCCATAGATGATAAGAATTATATATCTAGTAGGCCGACCTTTCCGCGAAAGGGACGAAACGGGAGTGTTTTGAGTCGGGATCTCGGCCCTTCAGGTGGGGATCGTCTGCCTCTCGACGGCCGGACTTGGACGAGGCTTTTACCGGCAAAGAGCCAAAGATGCTACGAATATCATCCAGGATCAAGCCTCATGTAGCGTCAAAGGTAATTTTTACGAGGCCCGAACCGGAGTTTTCAAAATGGACGGGATGCCTCAGGAGAGACGTGAAAAACGCCTGTTTATACATGTTCCTTGGCCTAAACTTCCATGTTTGTTTTGCATGACCTCATCAGCTGATAGGTCCTGGATAGGTCAAATTATGTCTTTCTGATATAAGTCAGAGTTTCTCTGTGTTTTCTTAGTATAAGACGACAGCGTTTGGTTGTGCTGTGGCAAATGAAAATGAAAAAGGAAGTTATTAACAGCTGTAGGCAAAATTATAACCTCAGAGTGGAATTTCATTATGGGTTCATATTATTACAAAGTTGGTCATATTGAATTTAATATGTTACAAATCCAAATAGTTCTGGTATAGGTAAAGTTTTGACTAGCCGTCTTTAAAACGGAAAATAATATATGCAAATGATAGAGCAAATAAATCTAAGAAACTTATCTTCTATGTACTTCCATCGCAACACAAAAATAACGAAGTTATTGGACACGCAAGTGTCACAGAGCCTCAAATGAAAAATTTACCATAGTTCTGATACTTGACACGTTCTGTTATCAAGCGTCTGCCACAAATCACGTTTGAGAATGATGGAAACCAATGTGCTTTTTTATTTAAACCAGGTTTTGGTTTGAGTTTCAGTACCCAAGTTTTGTTTATTACAGTTGCTAAATTATGGGAAAGCTTTTGGAAAATATATGTATGAGCAGCAAAGAATGGTTAGTAGCAGCATGTTGAAGCAATCAAAAATCAAAAAGCAATTGATACAATCCCTATTTTTTAAGGGTTGATATTACTGGGAGTGATGCACAGAGATAGAAGGTAATAGACAGTGCAATCTTAACCCTTTGCCGACGGGTGGCATGTACGCACATGCCATGGCATGGCGGGACTATCTGCCGGGGGCATGTACGCACATGCCATAACGTATGAATGAACATGCCATGAGTTTTTTTTTTTTGTTACAATCACAGCAAAAGATTATTTTTCTGCCACTGAAAGTGTGATTAAGTCGGTTTTAACTTTTTCTCATTTTTACCATGCAACAACAAAAAAAAAAAAACACAACAAACCGACGATTTCAACTCCATGATGCCACACACTGCTTATTTTATTCGGACTTTAGACCGAATAATGATCAACTATGGAGTCTATATAACAACAAAAATATCCTTCAGTCTCGATTTATCAGGAAGTTTGGCAAGTAGAGACTTAAAAAATAATGAAAACTGAAAATACAACATATCTTCGTAGTATTACGAAGAAACAGCATGGGATGCTGGTATTTGGCATGAGTGGTCGCGCATGCTAGGGCGACGATATAAGCCCCTGGCAGTGAGGACCGGGCCTCTATGAATACTACCTGTCGGAAAAGGGTTAAAGAGCATAAGAAGTAGAATCATAAACAACACAGGTGCAGCTGCTGTGGCTTTACATTTACCCTGAAATGATGTAAATATCTGCTGCATATCACTGCACAATACCCTCACACAGCAGGCCTTCTTAATGTCACATTTTCTGTAAGTTGGTACAAAGAGCTAATAAAGGGGGGGTACAAGGGGGGCTTGCCTCCCAGAAGTAGAAGTAGGAAAGGTTAGGTTTGGATTTTTGGGTTTGCATTATACCCAGGTTTTGGGACTTCATCTCTGGAGGGTCTGTTGTGCTTGGTGACAAATACCTTTTTAGTATATTCGGAGATATCGTGTAACACCAAATTTTTGGGGGAAATTATGTTTTTCTGATAGCTCTTGCATTTTGAACAAATCTAGCACTCATTCCCATTGCAAACAAAGCACAGTAAAACTTTTAGTAATTTAGTTATTGTTAAGCACATCGTCGCTGTTGGCAGGAATTGTACTCGCTATCCAAAGCTCTGTTTCATTATTGTCCTGCTGTTTTGCATATTAAAGGCAAAACAGCACCTTATACACAACCTAGCTATGATGGATCTGATTTGAAATTCAACTGACTTTCTGCTTCAATATTCATTCCCATTGGCTCATTTGATTTCCCTTGCTTACATTCCCTCACTTGGAGTTCTGTTTAACTAGTTGGTTGCTTCCTCAATTTCACGTCATTTTCTCTTTGCTGGAAGAGTACGAATTATGGAGTGCCTGGAAATTTTGAGTGCTACATCCTCTCTGCTACCCTTATTATTAGTTTTCAAAGAAAATGATATAGGAGAAAAGTGTCTTAGAATGTTACATTCTATTGGATGGCAAGGTCAGATTTTTCACTTTCGGTGTTTGGTTTCTTTGCCAGTAATACCTTTTTTTCTAAATTCACGAACATCAACAACAGCAGCAGCATGTGAGTAAATATATGCATGTGAATACTTTATTATATAATCTATATGCATACATTAATCCCTATGATCCAGATGACGTGACCATATCATGAAAAAATTTGGCTTGAGGTGTGGGTGATGTGAACATGCTGTCATTGGAAAAATTGATTGAGGGTTGAGGTGACAGTAACAGTCCATCTTGAGAATTTTAGCTGAAGGCCAGGGTGAAAGGGAATGACTCCCTGTGAGTGCACAAAGCTCTTGGAGGCTGATTGGAGTCATTTGGCATTTAGGAAGGGACTCTAGCATTATTTCTATTGATAAGTGAATATGCGTCAGGTGCTAGGGCTTTGAAATACTTGGTTTCAAGGAGGTAATGGACTAAATAGCAATAGACATGTTGCTAGTGGTAGCTGCTTATTGATTTTATTGACCACAATATTATTTTGTGTGATTTTACAGATACATATGCATTCAAACTAAGCTCAACTCTGTGTATTTTCCTAACCCAAGAAAAGTACTTTAAGTATCAGTAAGGAAAAAAAATTCACAATGATTTCATATCTTTATAATGAGATAGACTGCCATTGAATCAGTTTTATCACTAACTGTGAGTGACTGATGGTACTGCCTAAAGGAGTTATTATCCAAGTAATAGATTTGTTTATTTTGCATTTTGTGCAAATGCCTCCAGAAAATTATGACATTCACTATAGTATTGTTTTGCAAAATGCCTATGCTAATGCTATTAATATGGATGCTGTTATAAATATTATAGACATCACAATTATTTTAATGTAATTGACATTTCCAAAGACACTATGGGATAAAAAAAAAATTCTCCAAACAAGGTAAAGGGTAGACAGGTGATAGGTAGTACTAGTAGTTGGCTCATTGGTGACTAAGTATTTGTGGAGTCATCTATTTGAAAAAATAATTAATAAATTAAACTCAAAGTGGGTATGGCATGTACTTACATTCCATCCCCAGCATGTATGTTTTTAATAATTTGAATAGGAACTAGATGGATTGTTACTTTAACCTATATAAATCATTTAAAAAAATGTTAATAATGTTTGAATATGTGTGGTTCAGTATTTAGTGAATAAGTATAGCTGCTTGTGTTATTTGGATTTGTAAAGGACTCATGGAAAGAAAATGTGACCTAATTTTCAGTTTATTATTTGTTATACCTTAAGTCCCACATTTCCCCAAAATTTGAGTAAACTGAAGGTGGCACTGTCTGTGACAAAGATTTCCATCTTGATAATCCTCAAAGACCCCAAAAGCAACTGGCATAGTCTGTTATTACAAGTAATTATAGTATTATGATTGTAAACACTTGTTCAGGTTATCAACCCCTTGGATCTGGATGCTCCAATGGCCCAGAATATGGGCATTAAGCTTTCTTGACTGGCCATTCTGATGTGTATTTGGCTTCTAGGCAGGCACACACACACAATCGTGTGCAATGACAAGACTCCATACCTCCCCTTTGCAATGTTATTTTCTGTTTTCTGTATAAACGTTTATGGCTTTTTTTTTTGTCATTTTTCAATGTCTATATTTGTCATTTGATTTACTTTATCCAGATGGTAATAGAATTTTCCTTGCACAGACACCATATCATCTCTAGGTCAGGAGCTCCCAACCTGGGGGCCATGGAACCCAGAGAGGCCCCAGTACTTTCTGGGGGGCCATGGAGCAATATGAAAATTATGACGTCGAATTAAACTGAATTTTATCTTGCCTACAGCAGCTACTTATAATTAGCTCTCACATATCAATACACTGGAATCTTTCCATAAAGATGACATACTGAATGGGGCCATGGAGATCAGCAAGGGGTCACAGAATAAAAAAAGCTTGGGAACCATTGCTCTAGGTAGTCCATAACTATAAGTGACATTTTGTTATTTGTAATAAAAAAAAATCTAATATTCAGTGTTATGTACTACAGTCTGTGCTGCCAGTCACAGGGGGCAAGAATAGGATCCTGAGCATGGAAACAGCATCCTCCCCAGAGCTGGC
>NC_051399.1:38218309-38226519 GCF_015228065.2 Penaeus monodon
TTCCTGTCTTGTGAAGGAAAGATATATTTAGCCTTTTTTCTTTTGATTTAGTTCAGTCCCTTCTCTTTTTTTTTCTTCTTTGTTCTCTTATATATTTCTTTTACAACAGATGGTGATTAGAGTGTATTTGGTAGATAGAATGTATGATTTAAATACAGTAAAATTAAAGTTTTTTTGAGTAAGAATTAAAATATAGCATAGATTGTGAGAAAGGAAAAATAAAAAAAGAATAACTGCCCTTACAACGCTCACAGGTGATTACCGTAACCTCGTTGAGTCGGGACGGGAGCAATTTGAAGCCGAGGTGCGATCTCTCTTGCCGGAAGTGAAGTTGGGTGAGACAAGTGATAAGTTAACAAGAGATGAACTGAACCTCCTCATTGCGCATGCTCACCGCAAAGTGTTGCAACTTCAGAACCAGCTTGCAAGGTTGCAGGTATGTCGGTTGCATGGTTTGTCAACTGCTTTGATGCTTCTGGCTCAGATTCAAATGATTATGGAATTGTTTAGTGTCATCTATTCTATAGCTGTTATTAATTAATATGATGTAGTACCTTGGGGTTCAGTATGGTGGGGCTGAATGTATGGGACTGTGCAACCCCCAAAATGTAGCTCTTAAGATTAGTTATTTTAATATCTTCATTAGGACATGAATTAATGTACTGTGAATTATCAAGCATGATAAATGGATCACAGTGATTGATGTTATGACATATGCAATGATTCAGGGATGTCACTGTATGGTACTCAGGTAATTGAGGAAATTAATTGCAGATTCATGTTGCTTGTTTCAGCAAGTGTCTATATTGCAGTGTGAGACTTGCTGTGATAGACATGTATAAGGCAGTCTGTGTCTTATTTTCCTGTTTTGCTCTCTACTAATGACTTCTTTTCTTTTGCTTACACCTAAACCAGGCTGAATCAGAGGTATGTGTTACTCTTTTATATACTGCGGCCAAGGCATGCTGCTAACATTGTTTATTTCTACACTAAAAAGGCAGTGAAGACAAACCATTAAAAATGTTCTTGTAGGTCTGAGGTAAAGGAAAAGGGATTTTAGTCATTTGGGCGTACAGGAAGCTCATTTGAAGGAGAGGTGCTTGAAGAATGCTTGCAGGTCTTACAACTAAAGAAAGTTGGGTTCTCTCCTTTGTTATATATCTCATGCAGTCAAATGCTTCATGCTTTTTTATTATCCCTTTGGAGTAACCAAGAAATTGATGTTTTAGTTTCACCCAGTGGCATATAAAGTTGCATATGGAATATGAATGGTGAATTGTGCTTTCCGTAATTGTGATTAACTACAGATGGATCAAAGAGAAAATTTCATATTTTGATTTATTTGGTGAAAGTTGCAGGCAAGCTATTGCAGACCTATTTGTCAATAAGAATTTGTTATGGAATCTTGAAAATTGATGCTCCTGAGATTATTGGAAGACAAAATCATTAATGAACACTAAATTCTCTTTTGTTTAGCTTTACATGATTTTCTTCTCACAGCAGTTTTACGTACTACAGCAGCATCGCACCTTACATCATGTTTTGTTAATATATGCTTCCTGAGGCTTTGTCTGTGACTTTGGTAGATGTCTGGTTGTTTGTATGTATGATAGTTCTTGGCCTTCAGCAATTCTTCACCATTGTCAATTTTGACACTGTTTCGTTAGTATATCTTTTGCTACTTCATGACGTCATGACTTCTCCCTGCCAGACCCTTGAGCATGACCGCTTCAAAGAAGCCCTTAATAAGCAGCGTGATGATGATGCTGGGCTTTTGGAGGCAAAGGTCAATGCATCTCTAGAGAAGCAAAAGCAACAGCTTGAAGTTGAATACAAGTAAGAAGATATTTATATAATTTTCGTATTGTCTACCTGATAACAACTTATGATTTCTTTTACTATTTTTGTGGTATTTTGAAATTTAACAGTTGCCTCAGTGACTTATATTATTCCTTATATGTTCAAGACGCAAGGTAGCTCAGCTGCGTGAGGAGTTGGAAAGTGAACTGAGGGCACAATTGAAACGTCAAGCTGCAGCACACAGCGACCATCTTGCTGATGTGTTGACCGTCCAAGAGAAGGAGCTTGAAACCAAGTAAGTGTCGATTAATTCAAGGGACATTACTGAGAACACTTAAGGATGAATCAAGTTCTTAGAAATTTTAAGTTTTATGTAATTTTTAATAAAATGATTTATGCATTCTCCAGGTGGTCAGAACTGCTTCAGGATAAAGTCCAGTCCGAGAAAGACAAGTACCTTAGTTCTGTTGCTGTCATGCAAGGCCAACTAGATGGGCTGAAGGTGTGTATTTATATGTCTTCTGATTATTGGGCTTCTTTGTAAGTTTGTAAGCTTATCCTATATACCTTTTCCTTTTGAATATTTTGAAAAAATTAATTAACTCTTTGGAGCTGGGTGGTTTACTACAAGCACATGGCCCAAAATCCTGGCGTTGGCTTGGCGCATACATACACTTAAGTGTGGTTACGAGACACCATACCTCCCCTTTGCCATATTATTTTATATTTTTCTGCATAAGCATTTTTTGCCTTTTTGCCATTTTCCAATATCTGTATTTGTCGTTTGATATGTTGTATCCCAGTGGTAATACATTGTTTACTCCATACTCCATATCATCTCCCTGGTTAGTCCAAAAGTCATTGCATTGATAGCAAGATAACAGATTGTACATTTCACACTTCTTTATCAATGGAAATAATGCAAGAGCCCCATCCTAAATGCTCACTGAGTCTAATCACCTTCCAAGATCTTTGTGTATTTGTGGTGAGTCAGTCCCGTTACCCTGGTCTTCAACCGAAATTATCATGGCAAGTTCCCATCACCCCGGCCCTCAGCCAATTTTCTCCTTGACAGCAAGTTCATGTCACCCATCCTGCACGTCACCCTTCCTGCAAGTCACTTTTTTTCATGATGAGATGGTTATGTCACCTGGATCATAGGGGTTAAGTGAACATTATTTATTTAACCATGCACAGCATGTTTGACATTATGCACAGCACTCATATGCAGATCTAGAGTGTCAGAAAATGTGTTTTGTCTTATGAAAATTGTAAAGATAAAGAAAGTTGAGAAACCATGGAAGGTGTCAGGTAGCAAATTGATATTATGTATTCACTCAGCTGCAATCAATAAACACTAACTTGGTCCTTAGGCTAATGAGTTGTAGCAGTGTTGCACAGTCTTGAATGTACATGAATATTTTGTGGCAACCTATTTCCAGGTCAGACACTTAATCATGCCCATTAAATCTAAAAACATGATAGTATGTGACCTCCCCCTCCCCATTAAGCAAGTGATATTTTATGTGGCTTCATTGGAAGGGATTATATATATACCTATTGATGTATTCTTTGATTGATTTTTTTTAAGATTAGGAGCATATTGTGCTGAAATATCCATATGAGAAATGTTCCTTACCTTTTATATATAGACCCTTGAAATGCTGGGTTTACCTCTTTTTATATTTGTGAAAATGATAGAACACTTGGTTTAACAAGATTATTTATTTGTGGGGAAATACAAGACATGAAGAACAAGAGGCAAAAAAGATAATAGAACACTTCTTTTTCCTTACTTGAAATCTCAATACTTGCAGAATGCATTGACTGCCCGAGCTGATGTTGACAAAGCTGCATATTCTGCTCGAGAACTCTGGCTTGCTTGCGAGTCTTTGAGGAGTGCCCTTAGGTAAGGCATAACAAAAATTGGGATTTAAAAATAAAACTTTTTTTTTTTCATTCTAACAAGATAATTAGAATTCAAATGAAATATTATGTCAAGCTCACATCATGCTTTGATTTTAAAATAAATAATTTTTATTTCATCATAACAGACTAGGCAAGGAAGGAGCCAAGTCATGGGAAGAACAGCTTAAACCACTGGATGAACATATAGCTGCCATCAAAACAGCTGGAGGTAAGGCACACATTTTCATTTGTATATTTCAAATTGAGTATAATTTTGCAATACCATGTCCACTGTGTCACTTCAATTTGGGGATGGCATGTATGTACATGCTATGCCTACTGTGAGTATAGTTTATTAATTGTGTTTACACACAGATGGACTAGTCTCCAAAGAATCAATTATTAGTCATACCTATCTTGCTTTTTTACCCATTTTCTAGATTTTTAAAAGTATTATTTTTGTTATATTTTTTAGTATAGTTAATATCATTATAATAATTATAATTTCAATACTGATAATAACAGCATCAATATTAATAGCATAAAAAATAAAATCCTGAAGACTCAAGGAAGGGGTAATCAGGTTAGATCACGTATGCCTACTGATTGATTCCTTGGTGCTTTAGCAATTATGGTTCCATCTAAGTGTTAAGACATTTCGTGAAACAAGCCACAGTGAACATTACATGTACCAGGTGGTAATGGGTTAATAATGTAGTAATTTGAAATATTAGACAACTTAATTACACATTTAAGAACAAATACAGCACCAGATTGTTACTTGATTCTTGTCAGGTTTATAGATTTTAAAAATTAATTTTCAGGTGAAAACTCTTATTTGAGTGCAGTGATAGGTGCTGTGTCAGAAGAAGCTCGAACTCGTGGTGTATATACAGAAGAGGCCTTAAGAGAACGTTTCATTAAAGTGGATAGAATCTGCAAGCGTGTGTCCATGATTGGAGACAATGGTGGTTCTCTAATCAAGTAAGTCATTAATCATATTGAATTTAAAAAGGTTTTGAAGAGATTAACCCTTTTCCGACGGGTAGTATTCATAGTGGCCTGGGCCTCGCTGTCGGGGGATTATATCGTCGCCCGATCATGTGCGACCACTCATGCCAAATACCAGCATCCCATGCCATTTCTTCGTAATACTACGAAGATATGTTGTATTTTCAGTTTTCATTATTTTTTAAAGTCTCTACTTGCCAAACTTCCTGATAAATCGAGACTGAAGGGTATTTTTGTTGTTATATAGACTCCATAGTTGATCATTGTTCGGTCTATAGTCCGAATAAAATAAGCAGTGTGCGGCATCATGGAGTTGAAATCGCTGGTTTGTTGCATTTTTTTTGTTTTGTTGTATGGTAAAAATGAGAGTGTTAAAACCGACTTAATCACACTTTCACTGGCAGAAAAATAATCTTTTGCTGTCATTGTAATAAAAAAAAAAAACTGGCATGTACATACATACTCTATGGCATGTGCATACGTGCCCCCGGCAGATGGTCCCGCCATGCCATGGCATGTGCGTACATGCCACCCGTCGGCAATGGGTTAAAAGATGTTGATAATCAGTATTTTGTTCTTGTTTTTGTTATATATGCATATACACTTTATGATTAATGTATTCATTGTATTATATATGTGAGATGTTCACCTTTCTTGAATGTGAAAAAGGATTAAAATAACATTTTTTTCACATTTCTTATGACTTTCCAGGTACATGCTGTCGTATGTTCAAAGCTTCTTGATTCTAAATGCTTTTGAGTACTTGCCTGGCAATGAAATCCGTGATGAAGAGGTTCCAGTTGACTCACTCTCTGTGTATGACATCTTAGCAAGAGCCAGGTGAGATAATGGATTTGATTATGGATATGAAGATGTATTAAGGGGACCATTGCCATCAAAACCTGCTAAATTTGCTATTTAGGCCTTGTTGATGTTTTAGTGAACTTTCAACTTTTTTTTTTCCCTCCTCCTCCTTCTCCTACTTCTTCTCCTGCTTCTCCTCCTCCTCCTCTTACTTCTCCTCCTCCTCCTCCTCCTCTTCTCCTCCTCCTCCTCCTCCTCTCCTCCTCCTACTTTCCTCCTCCTCCTTCTACTTCTCCTCCTCCTCCTACTTCTCCTTCTCCTACTTCTCCTCCTGTTCATCTTCTTCTTCTTTGTCTGCTTCACCTCCTCCCACTATATTAGTATAAATTATTGAATTTGACAATGTATTCATATCTATTTCTAAAGTTGCAAGGTAGGTCATGAAAAGGGGCAGAGCAGACTGAAGACATGTATAACCTCCCCAAGCCTGGAGCAAACTATAGTAACACTGTAAATGTTGTTCTGTGTGCTTCCATAACCCTGTCTGTCTCTCACTCTGTTGTTTTTGTTAAATAGCTTCTGTAGCTGACCTTATTTTTTAATGTTATTTATTTATTTTTTCCAGATATTGCCTGGACAAAGATGACCTCCTTCAGAGTGTACGCTACATGAACCTTTTGCGTGGAGAAGCTCGCAATGTTGCCTCCAGTTGGATCAAGGAGGCTAGGCTGACCCTTGAAACACGCCAGGCAGCTGATGCTCTGCTTGCTCATGCTGCTGCTACAGCTGTCAAGGCACTTTGAAAGTTATGAGGATCTTAATTTTGTTTAGATAAGAAAATTGGAATAATAGTTATTTTTATTACTTATGAAAACATCAGTGAGGCAAGTTTTCTGAATCAAGGTTGTTATAGCAGGCATACTTAAAAGATAAGCATGCTTTAAATATCACATGAGCTAAATGTGGCAAGATAGGTTGTAAGCTCCAACTATTGTATACATTAAGTTTGTCATTGTTTTGAATGTGATTGAATGTACTTCATCCAAATTTTTAACAGTTTAAGTCAGATTTATTGTATTCAGTAGTTAGCAGCTTAAAGACTATTGTGTTACAAACAGTGCAAAATAGATCCATTTTAAACCAATAATATCAGCATAAGTCTAACCATGATAACAATGGGCTGTTAATTTGTATCTAACTAAGAAGTCACTTGCATCAAAGGACATGGGTTTTCATATTTTATATAGATGCATTGTTATTATGTGATATGTACATATTGTTCATAATCCTATAGAGAACCGTTAACTTTGGCAAATGAAATTAAAATAACAAGTGTTTTGTCTGATTCCATCCTAGTTTACATTCTGTTCTGATCATCTTCAATTGGCTGAATTATTTTAATCTGGGGCAGTAAGTCATCTTTGTACAACAGCCTGTCACTTTGTGGTAACTATTGAAAGGTTGCCAGAATGTTTGTTAATTTGTCTTGTAAATGTTCTCATCTTCAAAATGTAATTTGTAAATAGATATACATGATGACATACTCATCTTTTGGTGAGGGTCATGTTCAAATATTCCCATGTAGAATAAAATGTAAGTATTTCTGAATATGTACCTAACCTGGTAAAACTTTATCAGTTGGAGTAATGATGTTTTACATTTTGAACAGTTCCATGACAAAAGGATTGCACTTGGCTTCCACTAACCTCAGTTCTGCCATAACCAGTTTTGTCATTCCAAGTAATTTAGTCTTCTCTTGTACCTTTCCTGTTGTTTAATTCTATTGGTCATTCTTTCTGGAAGCTTCTGGAAGGGATGATGCTTGAAGATTTGTTTAACTTTGTAGTCTTTTTCTAAAGGCTACTATTTTTTTTGAAATGATACCATCATCCAATAAATTAGTGTTGCTTCCATTTCCTCTGACATTTGTACAAGAGAAGAAACACTGAAGTACCAATAATACAGAATACCCCAGTGTATCATAAAATTGAGGTAGAAATTAAGTCTTATATCATTAGTCAAATATTTCTACTTTTTGACTGATAAGGGTTAATTGAACTCCAGTTATTTGCTTGTTAAGGTTATAGCAAGACAGTTGTGGGAAGTAGGTATTAGATGTAGTTATGGGTCTTTATAGTTACTGTTTTCTAAGTAAGAATTAGAGTTCCTGTTAACCTCATGTCATTCAGAAACCCTAGTATATATATATGCATTTATGATAATACAGAATAACCCATAACAAAAAGGAGATGAAAATATAGAAAACTACATATGTTGAAAGTTAAACCAGTCTATTAATTCCGGAGTTATCCTTGTTTTATCCTGAACACAAAAACAAGAAAGAAATAACTTGTTTGAAATGAATATAATGAATAAACATCACAAAAACATCATATATTTGGAAGTTCATTGTTTATTTCTTCACATTTCATATCCTTCCTTAACCCAAATCCACTGGTCATGGCATGTATATTCATGCATGCCAACTGTGAGTTTACTTTCTTAATTGTGTTTACACATTGATGGCTACTTGTACTGTGTCACTTGCTTGAGAGATTTGTGAAACAGTTGTACTATGTCACCAATGGGCCAATTATGAATACTGCTTTTCTCACCTGTTTACCCTTCTGATTTTAAAATATTACATATTTTATTGCTGTTACTATGTCAATTTACAATATTATAAT
>NC_051399.1:38226619-38244146 GCF_015228065.2 Penaeus monodon
ATTGCTCCAAAATCAAATATCAGACATTTGAAAAGATAAAATGTAGAAAGGTTCACTTCACAGACTAAGAAATTTAATTGATATCATGTAATTTTGTATCTGCATCAAGGTAATTCTCAGGGAGAAACAAAACAGCTTATTTCAACTAGTATTTTGCATAATGAACTTTAGTCCTCACACCCAGTTTTATACAATACACATATGAATTATTAGATATTAATTGCATATGACAGTACCATTAGATGGTGCATTCAACAGATATTAGTCCCATAAGAATATGCTGAGAAAACCTGTACTGAAAAACAAATGATGACTGCAGCAAGAGTTGTCATTTACGACTTGTTCGTGCCATGGAACTGAAGCATTACTGAATGTTGTAAGTAATAATGTCAATAGAATTTAAACATTACTCAATGTTTTAAGTAATGTGTCTGTCAGTCTAATAGATATAAACTAGAGTGGTGATATTTTATCCCTTTTTATTAACAAATTCAGACATATTATATATTTCTTATTCATGAGGCTATTTTATTGGTTATGCTACACAATATTTTTGTTGTCCAAATAATTCATGGTCAATTGTCATTCAAATTTTGCCTAAATATAAGATTTCTTTTTTAAGATACATATATATATTTTTTTTATTAGAAACTGTCACATGTATGATGCTCTGCCAGAATAAAACGGGTGAATTTGCGAGAGCAAAATGCCATATAATGGCATGAACCATATCTTCAATGTCACCCTATGAGTGACCTTGACGTGCTTATTAAAACACTTTCTTGGTACGTGTACGAGTATGAACTGTACACATGACCATCGAAAAGGAAACAAGGCACTATTTATAATTTAGCCATAATTTAATTCTACCCATAAATATACCTAACAACAACACGCTTGCACAAGAACATTGCATATATGACACAAAACACTAAGATATTATTGGAACGGATTTGACAATTTAGAAGCCGCGTCGTCTGCCCTGCCAGACGAGTGCTCGACGGCGTATAGACAACGTTAATTGCCGACTGGCCTTCATATTTCACCAAATTACTCGTCATTTACATAATGGCAGACTTAAAGATCGATACAGGAAATCCGGTGCTCGACGAGAAAATCACCGAGTGGTTGAAATGGGATAAGGTATGTTTATTTTTTGTCGTATGTAGTGTTGATAACAGGTATCAGTTGATGTAATTTCATACAGTTCCGTTTCCTTTGCATGTTTTACCACATTGTTTTGATTACCTGTTTTGTATAAAAATAAAAGAATATCTCCGGTAGATTATATCAAAGATAAACGAGTGGATATATTATTCTTAACATAGGATATGTGTATAATTTTTTTTTTTTTATCCCTCAATTTCTCAAAAGCAAGGAAGGTGTGATAGATACACATTGTGACAATTATCGATACATACATTATATATATATATATATATATATATATATATATATATATATATATATATATATATATATATATATATATATATATATATATATATATATATATATTTGACAACTCTTGTAATGTTGAAGTTGATTTTGAGGTTTTATTAATATATTCAGAAAAAGTTATTTTGTAGGACATTAAGAATACATTAATTCCAGTCTTGGCATAAAGTACTGATGTTGATAGCTAGGTCTGTGTTTATATGTTATTGTAAGAGAACACACTTCTTGAAAATGCCCTTAAGAACTCTGGCTGTGTGAGGGTGTTGTGGACTTGTGGATATTTTCATCATTTCGCATAAACAGAAGGTTGATGCAGCTGTACCAGTGTTGTTTATTACTCTATTTCTTCTGCTGTATAAGATGGTAGTGTCCATTTCCCTCTATCTCTGTATGTCGCTCTCAGTAACATTAACCAAATTTTTTTTCTTGGAAGCATATTGGCTGTGTTCTCCAATCCATTGTCGATGATAGTAAATCACTAAGTAAATTACTCCTTGTGTTGTACTCTGACTAAAGCCAAAGATTTTTCTCACTTATATTATAGCAAGATTGAGTCTGCTAGTTTCTTAAATACAGATGACTTGTGGCTTTGATTGAAACAAAAAAAAAATCAACATATTCTAAAAGAAAAGAAGAAAATTCCTGAGAAATATTTACTCTTATTTATGTTTTTTGTTTTTTTTTTTAATGGGGAAATAGTAATTTATGCATTGATGGTAAATTATGTAAAATTGTAGATTTATTTTTTCCAGGTGTTTTTACAGAACATGTTGCTTTTCTCACTATACCAGTGAATACCACAAAGTTGCTGAGAGATCTACAAACTTGCCGGAATGTATTTGATGGAGGGTTGTTGGTCTTTGCTGATGTGCTTAAAGGCATAGGAGCCACACTTACAGATTCAAAGCTAGTACTGGATGTACAGGGTTCTTCTAAAACATTTATATTATATATATATCCACAAAAAGCAAAGGTCATTTTTATAATAAGCAGTGTAAATGTCATAAACATACGTATTGTATTGTGAGGAATACGGATAAACAACAGGTTAAATGGCAGTAATTCATGCATACCATTATAAGTTACAAGTAACAATTGTGGGTCAAATGTATTATTATGCAGGAAATAGACTGTGTTTGATAGGCTAGTGATATTGCTTATTAATATTGAGTATAATGATAATATGATAAAATATATGTGCAGATGATTTTTTTGGATTAAAAAAAATCTTTTGGTAACTTTTTGTCCTTTATTTTTCTTTCAAAGGTTTCTCTGATAATCTTAGTGGTTAGATTATGACAGAAGTAATACATTGGAGTGAAGCACTGTTAAAAAGTGCATATTGTAAATCATAAACATTTTACTTCTCAGTAGATGATTAGGGCTGTTGAAATTATTATCTTTTTTAAAACTAATTAGATTAGTATTGATTAGAACTGTTTAAATAACCTCTGTTCAGAATTTATTATAACTAGTTAAATAACTGTTTGCAGCATGTTGGTGAATATAGCTGATAAATAATGCCATAAACAGACCAGGAATCATTGCTCTTAGGATTATCCCATAATATTTATTGATTTTTTACATGAAATGTTTTGAAAGAGTACAGAAATGTAGTAAGGGATAAGAAAGATTTGGATGAATGTATGAAGGCAGAGGGAGGGAGATGGAAGTTGATGGCAGGATGGTGCAAGGGAGAAGAAATTGATGCGGAGTGGAGGGTTGAGTGTCCAGAGGAGAAGGAGAGGGAGAAATGGAATGATCCAGGGAGGGGGGGAGGATGAGTCCATTAAGGAGGAGATAGCATGAAAGTGATGGTAGAAGGAGGGAGGAAGGGAGAGGAAGTGATGGCACGAAGAGGGAGGGGAGATAAGGATGTATAAGAAGAGGGAGAGGGGGATGATGGTATGGGTGGGGAGATGGAAATGCCGGCATGGTGAGAGAGCTGATAAAGAAGGAAATGATGAGTTGATCATGAAAGGAGAGATGATAAATTGACATGAGGAATAAGGTAGATAGTTTAGGAATAAATAAATAGGATGAATGATGAAGAAAGAGGTGGGGAAGTGAAAAGGAGGCAAGGAATAAGTTTACATAGGGTTGGAGAGGAAGGATTCTGATGAGGAAGGCGAAAGTTCGTTGATGGCAACGTAGAGAAAGGCTCATACCATTCTTGAATAATGGGCTGATGGGAGTGAGCAGATGTCACGAGAGGAGACGATAAAGAAAAGAAGGGACGAATGGAAATGAAGTGGTATGAAGCGTGAGGGGAGAAAGACATGGTAGGAGGGAGGCGACAGCAGTGCGATAGGGAAACTGGAAAGGGGAAGAATTCGTGAGGAATAATTGGGGTCCAAGTGGCAAGAAAACACTTCCCATTATTTTTGTGATAATTTAGTGTACTTTCGATGTTCAAAACTACAGAAATTATTTTCTACCTTTCAAACCTTATAGTGCCCATTACTCATAGCAGTGTGCAAGCGCTTGATAACACAACGTACTCAGGCATCTTGCAAAGCACAGCATTTTCAAGCTCAAACATGACTCATGGTCACAGTTGCCCGTTTCCTTTCGAGAAGAAGACGGAGAAAATAATGGGTCGCTTTTTGAGGTGTTTAGCCGACCAATTTATCTCTATTATTCTCGGTATCTATATGACGAATATAGTAGCATAGTTGACATAGGGCACTTAAGTCTATGCGGGTAGTTGCATGGTTGCTTGTTTGCTGTTGTGATGAAACGTGCGTGTTATTTCTCGACGTTTCTTTGTGTGGCATAGTTAATAAGTAGGCTACTCCTGCCATATTTCGTCCTCTTTTATTAGCGTTTATTCTCTCTCTCTCTCTCTCTCTCCTCTCCTCTCTCTCGTCTCTCTCTCTCTATATATATATATATATATATATATATATATATATATATCTAATATATATAGTATATGTGTGTGTGTGTTGTGGTGTGTGTGTGTGTGTGTTGTGTGTGTGTGTGTGTGTGTGTGTGTGTGTGTGTGTTTTGGGGTGTGTGCCTGTCTGTCTTTCAGTATTTTATGTGATCTTTAATTGTTGATTTATCTTGATCTTATCTGCTAGTCATTACGCCATGCACACGATACTCGTGTAACGAGTTAGTAGCATTAGACAGCAGAAACCGCTGTTACACGTGCATTTAGGACAACAATGGGAATAAACGCATGACGCCAGATAATCCCTTTGGAGGAGCCACTTGTCACGGCTTTCGGATTTCTTATTTTAGAAGAAGTCTCTGGATGTGGGTGAGGGCTGGCCGAAGTGCTCATTTGTGCGTAACCACGTACATTCACGTGCGCATTCTCTCTCTCGTTCTTTCTCTCTTTCTCTCGTTCTTTCTCTCTTTCTCTCGTTCTTTCTCTCTTTCTCATTTTCTCTTTCTTTTTGTCTTTCTCTTTTTGTCTCTTTCTCTTTTCCTCGCTTTCTCTTTTTCTCTCTTTCTCTTTTTCTCTCTCTCTTTTTCTCTCTTTCTTTTTTTCTCTCTTTCTCTTTTTCTCTCTTTCTCTTTTCCTCTCTTTCTCTTTTCTCTCTCTTTCTCTTTTTCTCTCTTTCTCTTTTCTCTCTTTCTCTTTTCTCTCTTTCTCTTTTCTCTCTTTCTCTTTTCTCTCTTTCTCTCTCTCTCTTTTTCTCTCTCTTTCTCTCTCTCTCTCTTTTCTCTCTCTCTCTCTTTCTCTCTCTCTCTCTCTTTTCCTCTCCCTCCTCTCCCTCCCTCCCTCCCTCTCTTATCCTCCCTCCCTCCCTCCCTCCCTCCCTCCCTCCCTCTCATCCTCCCTCCCTCCCTCCCTCTCTCTCCATCGCCATCTCTTGGCCCACACGCTCTTTCTCCATCCACCTCAAGTCTTCTCCCTCCCTCCCCTCCCTCCCCTTCCCCTCCTCTCTCCTCCCTTCACCCCTCCCCCTCACCCCTCACCCCCCCCCCCCCACATAGTCACACTCTTTCTCCCTCTCCTACCAACGTGTTTTACGCATGTCACGGCTGTACTAGCATCTTGTCGTTCGTGGGTCGCTTGGGTAACAGAGGCATTGTGCCCCTGCAGTATGCGAAGGGGAGAACGAGACACGAATTCCCTTGGGGATTTTAACCTTTTGAAGTAAGAATGATATTGCTGATTTGCAGATTTTAGTAACTTTGGCACTTGAGCCTGTTTGAGAAGACCGATCTAAGGTTGCTGTGATTATTTTATTTATGGGTACACTATTTATTTTTCATTTATTTATTTATTTAATTATAATTTTTTCACTTGTGATACTGTAAGAGGAGGGTAATTAGGTCGATGAATTGAAGCGATTAGAAATTCTGCCCTTGGTCTTCTGTACCTTGTTCTTAAAGCGCTGAAGGTCATGTTTCTCAATTCCAAATTATGTGTTACATTTCCAGAATGTTTATTTTTTCCCAATTGCTTGTTTTTTTTTTATACAATTGTTACCGTTGTCTTTGTCTTTTACGTTATCGTGGCTGTTGTTTTCTTGTTTTTCTTCTTATATTTATTGTCATTATTGTTAAAAATAATGATGATAATTTTCATAATTATTATTGTTGTTGTTATTATCATTATTAATGTTATTATTGTTGTTGTTGTTGTTGCTGTTGTTGTTGGCATTTTCCCCTCTCTTCCCCTCCATGCCTTCCCTTCCTCCCCCTTGCCTTCCCCTTGCCTCCTTTTTCTCTGTGTCCCCTCGTTTCCCTTCTCCTCTCCCCTTCCCCATCTCCCCTTCTCTTCTCATCACTCCTTTCCCCCTTAAGACCCTCCCTCTGTCCCTTTTCATTGTAGTCTCCTTTCTTCCCTCCCCCTTCGCTTTCCCTCCTACCTTCCTACCTTGAGCTTCACCCTCAGATTGTCGTTTTAATGATAAATGTGCATAAACTTAGAGGTATAACTAGTTTATTGCAGTGATTTTCCCTCAAGAAAGAGTGGTAAAAATAATAACCATAGGAATGGTCATAAGAACAACCATGATAATGATAATAACAACCATTGTAATAATAATAATAATAACATGCATAATACATCCATAATAATGATGATAATAAATAATAATAATAATAATAATAGTAATATCTTTAATAATGATGATGATAACATCCATAATAATGATAATAATAACATCCATAATAATAATAATAGCAACAACCATAATAGTGATGATAACAAGAAACATAATGATGATAATGACAACAACCATGGCAATGATAACAGCAGTGCTAATGATATTGGCAATGCGAAGAAAGAAGTTAGAATAGGTTTCTAATCGATTCACAGTCGCAGGGAATGTTTTCAGTGTAACATGCTCACTTTAGATTAAGATTAAAATATTGTTATTTATTATTATTATTATTATTATTATTATTATTACTATTACTTATTTTTGTTTTGTTGCTGTTGTTGTTATTATTATTATTGTTATTATTTTATTATGTATTATTATTATTATTATTATCATCATTATTATTATCATTATTATTATTATTATTATTGTTATTATTATTATTATTATCATTATTATTATTATCATTATTATCATTATTATTATTATTATTATTATTATTATCAGTACCATCATCATCAGTACCATCATCATCAGTACCATCATCATCAGTACCATCATCATCATCATCATCATCATCATCATCATCATCATCATTCTTATTGCCATTGCTATGAAGCAGGGAAAACATTTATATCAGAGTTTATCTCGGTCTCGGTCATGGTTGAGAACGAGTAATGTCTATACATTTAGTACAATTTTGCCATGTGTATGATGGAGGTAGATGTACGATATTAAAGTGATTCGTGGATATATGAAGTTTAGGAATCACTTGGATATATTTCCTTGAGATTTAAAAGGGATATCAGCAACTAGTGTTACGCAGACATGGTAGAGTAGAGTCCGGTGTGGAAGAATATCAAGTTGTAATGATATGGTAGTTACTGTAGATTATTAACATCGTAATAGCAGGGGTACTAACAATACCACCAGAAGCACTATTTTTATCAGATTGTAAAAACGATCCGTTAAGCTTTGATGATTTCACAATTAGAATTCAAGCATGTTAGGTCTTATTAGGGACTTAACCCAATCGGCACGTTTGGCAAGAATACATGCCATGCCCACTGTAACACAGGTTTATTTATTTTATTCACACATAGATGGCTCTACAAGTGCTTAGTCATCAAGGGGTCACTTATTAGTCCTACCTTTCTCACCTGTTTACCCTTTTCCTTGACTTTTGGAAAGGATCTTTTGCATTATTTCATTGTCTTAAATGTTAACAAGATTTTAATAATACTTTAATAATCATAACATCAATAACAATAATAACAGTATTGATATCAATAGTATTAAAAGGAAAAACGCATTTTCCCGCCAATTCAAGGAATGGGGAAATCAAGATCAGTCAGTAGGGCCTACTGATAGACTCCTTGGAGGTCGAGCACATGTGGAGCCATCTGTATGTAACAAAATTCATAAAAACCTACAAGGGACAGAACATAAATCCGGTGATTGGGTTAAGATATGGCCAGGATCCCAGCCTGCTCTCGCTTATGTTCCAGAATGAGCGGACGCGAGCCGAGGTGGAGCAGCTGGTGCGGAGGGGCGACGTGGACCAGCTGGAGAAGACCATGGTGCACCGCATGGTGTTCGGGACGGCGGGTTTGCGGGGTCGCATGGGCGCTGGCTACGCCCTCATGAACGACCTCGTCATCATCCAGACGTCGCAGGTACGGGATTCTTAAATATGTATATACACACATACACGTATTTGTTTTTATTTATATATGTAGATATTTCTTTGCATATATCTATTAATATATATATATATATATTTAGTTTATATATATAGTTTTAGTTTATATATATAGTTTATATATATAGTTATATACATAGTTTATAGTTTATGTATATATATTTATATATATAGCTTATATATATAGTTATATATATATATATATTATATATATATATATATATATATATATATAGCTATTTATATAGTTATATGTATATATATATTTATATATATAGTTATATGTATATATATATTTATATATATAGTATATATCATATATACATATAACTATATATAGATATATATACTATACTATATATAAATCCTATATATCATATAACTATATATAAATATATACTATTATATAGACTATACTATTAATTATATATATACTATATATATAACTATATATATAAACTATATATATAAACTAAACTATATATATAAACTAATAAACTATATATATATATAATATAAATATAAATATATATATATATATATATATATATATATATATATATATATTAATAGATATATGCAAAGAAATATCTACATATATAAATAAAAACAAATACGTGTATGTGTGTATATACATATTTAAGAATCCCGTACCTGCGACGTCTGGATGATGACGAGGTCGTTCATGAGGGCGTAGCCAGCGCCCATGCGACCCCGCAAACCCGCCGTCCCGAACACCATGCGGTGCACCATGGTCTTCTCCAGCTGGTCCACGTCGCCCCTCCGCACCAGCTGCTCCACCTCGGCTCGCGTCCGCTCATTCTGGAACATAAGCGAGAGCAGGCTGGGATCCTGGCCATATCTTAACCCAATCACCGGATTTATGTTCTGTCCCTTGTAGGTTTTTATGAATTTTGTTACATACAGATGGCTCCACATGTGCTCGACCTCCAAGGAGTCTATCAGTAGGCCCTACTGACTGATCTTGATTTCCCCATTCCTTGAATTGGCGGGAAAATGCGTTTTTCCTTTTAATACTATTGATATCAATACTGTTATTATTGTTATTGATGTTATGATTATTAAAGTATTATTAAAATCTTGTTAACATTTAAGACAATGAAATAATGCAAAAGATCCTTTCCAAAAGTCAAGGAAAAGGGTAAACAGGTGAGAAAGGTAGGACTAATAAGTGACCCCTTGATGACTAAGCACTTGTAGAGCCATCTATGTGTGAATAAAATAAATAAACCTGTGTTACAGTGGGCATGGCATGTATTCTTGCCAAACGTGCCGATTGGGTTAAGTCCCTAATAAGACCTAACATGCTTGAATTCTAATTGTGAAATCATCAAAGCTTAACGGATCGTTTTTACAATCTGATAAAAATAGTGCTTCTGGTGGTATTGTTAGTACCCCTGCTATTACGATGTTAATAATCTACAGTAACTACCATATCATTACAACTTGATATTCTTCCACACCGGACTCTACTCTACCATGTCTGCGTAACACTAGTTGCTGATATCCCTTTTAAATCTCAAGGAAATATATCCAAGTGATTCCTAAACTTCATATATCCACGAATCACTTTAATATCGTACATCTACCTCCATCATACACATGGCAAAATTGTACTAAATGTATAGACTTACTCTTTCTCACCATGACCGAACCAAAATAAAACTCTGATATAAATGTTTTCCCTGCTTCATAGCAATGGCAATAAGAATGATGATGATGATGATGAGAGATGATGATGGTACTGATATGATGGTATTGTGATGGACGAGAGATGGTCTGATGATGAGTACTGATGATGATGGTACTGATGATGATGGTACTGATGATGATGATGATGATATAATGATGAGGATATAATGATGATATAATATAATAATAATAATAGTAATAATAATAATGAATAACGGAAATAAAATAATGATAATAATAATAATAATAACATAAAAATAAAAATATATGATAATAATAATGATGAAATAATTAAAATAAACATAATAAATAAAAACAAAAATAAAAAAACAACAACACAACAAAACAAAATAAGTAATAATAATAATAATAAAAATAATAAAAATAAAAATAACAATTTTTTTAATTTTAATCAAAAGTGAGCATTTACACTGAAAACATTCCCTGCGACTGTAATCGTTTAGAACCTATTCAAACTTTTTCTTCGCTTTGCCAAACTTAGACTGCTGTTATCATTGCCATGGTTGTTTTCATTATCATCATTTTGTTTTTGTTATCTCACAATTATGGTTGTTGCTATTATCATTATTATGTCTACTATTATTATTAGGATGTTATTATCATTTTTAAAGGATTTTTTATTTTATTATTATGGATGTTTTTTATTATCATTATTATGGATGTTATCATCATCTTTTTTAAAGATATTACATTTTTATTTTTATTTTTTTTATTATTATCTTTACTATGGTTTATTACTTATTATAAAATTTATTATCATTAGGATCCCTTTATTATCATTATTATGGGTTTTTTATTATAAACTTTTGGGGGTGTTTTTATCATCATTATTATGGATGTTATGCATGTTATTTTTTTATTATTACATTTTTTGTTATTATCATTATCATGGTTTTCTTTGCCCACCCCTATGGTTATTTTTTTTTACCACTTTTTTCTTGAGGGAAAATCACTGCAAAAAAACTATTATCCCTCTAAGTTTATGCACATTTTCATTAAAACGACAATCTGGGGGTAAACTAAAGGTGGGAAAGGGTAGGGGGGAAAGCGAAGGGGGGGGGAAAAAGGGAGACTCAATAAAAAGGACAGAGGGAGGGTCTTAAAGGGGGGAAAAGGAGTGTGAGAAGAAAAGGGAGAGGGGGAAGGGGGAGAGGAAAAGGGAAACGAGGGGACCAGAAAAAAAGGAGGAAAGGGGGAAAGGGCAAGGGGGGGAAGGAAGGCAGGGGGGGGGAAGAGGGGGGAAAATGCCAACAAAACAGCAACAACAACAAAAACAATATAACATTAATAATAAATAAAAACAACAATTAATTATGAAAATTATCATCATTTTTTTCAAAAATAATGACAAAAAATATAGAAAAAAACAAGAAAACAACAGCCAGTACGAAAAGACAAAACAAAGGGAACAATTGTATAAAAAAAAAAAAGCAAATTTGGGGAAAAAAAAAACTTCTGGAAAAGTAACACAAATTTGGATTAGAAACATGACCTTCAGCGCTTAAGAAAAAGGTTTCAGAAGACCCAAGGGCAAATTTCTAAACGCTTTATTCTCGCCTAATTACCCTCCTCTTACAGTATCCAATGAAAAAAAATTTTAATTAAATAAAAAAATAAAAGAAAATAAAAAGTGTCCCTAATAAAATAAACACAGAACCTTAGATCGGTCTTCCAAAAAGGCTCAAGTGCCAAAATTACTGAAAACTGCAAAACAGCAAAAATCATTCTTACTTTAAAAGGTTAAATCCCCAAGGGGAAATTTGTGTCTCGTTCTCCCCTTCGCATACGCGGCCCAATGCCTCTGTTACCCAAGGGGGGCGGGAAAAAAAAAAGGGGGGGGGGGGGGGGGGGGGGGGGGGGGGGAAAGGGGGGGGGGGGGAAAAAGGGGGGGAAAGACTTGGGTGAAAAGGGGAAAAACTTGGAGAGAAGGGGGAAGAGGGGGAAGGGGGGGGGAGGGGAGGGGGGAGGGGGATAAGAGAATGGGGGGAGGGGAGGGGGGGAGGGAGGGAGGTGAGGGGGGGGGAGGGGGAGGGAGGGAAAGAGAGAGAGGAGGGAAAAAAGGGGGGAGGAGAAAAAGGGAGAAAAAAGGGAGGGAGAGGGAAAAGAGAGGGAGGAGGGGGGAGGAAAAAGGAGGAGGAAAAAAAAGAAAAAAAAGAGGGGGAAGGAGAAGAAAAAGAGGAAAAGAAAAGAGAGAAAAGAAAAGAGAGAAAAGAAAAGAGAGAAAAGAGAAAAAGAAAAGAAAAGAGGAAAAGAAAAAAGAGAAAAAAAAGAGAAAAAAAAGAAAAAAAAGAAAAAAGAAAGAGAGAAAAAAAAAAAGAGAGAAAAAGAGAAAGAGAGAAAAAGAGAAAGAGAGAAAAAGAGAAAGAGAGGAAAAGAGAAAGAGAGGAAAAGAGAAAGAGAGGAAAAGAGAAAGAGAGAAAAAGAGAAAGACAAAAAGAAAGAGAAAATGAGAAAGAGAGAAAGAAAGAGAGAAAGAGAAAGAGAGAAAGAACGAGAGAAAGAGAGAAAGAACGAGAGAAAGAGAGAAAGAACGAGAGAGAGAATGCGCACGTGAATGTACGTGGTTACGCACAAATGAGCACTTCGGCCAGCCCTCACCCACATCCAGAGACTTCTTCTAAAATAAGAAATCCGAAAGCCGTGACAAGTGGCTCCTCCAAAGGGATTATCTGGCGTCATGCGTTTATTCCCATTGTTGTCCTAAATGCACGTGTAACAGCGGTTTCTGCTGTCTAATGCTACTAACTCGTTACACGAGTATCGTGTGCATGGCGTAATGACTAGCAGATAAGATCAAGATAAATCAACAATTAAAGATCACATAAAATACTGAAAGACAGACAGGCACACACACACACACACACACACACACACACACACACACACACACACACACACACACACACACACACACACACACACACACACACATATATATATATATATATATATATATATATATATATATATATATATATATATATAGAGAGAGAGAGAGAGAGAGAGAGAGAGAGAGAGAGAGAGAGAGAGAGAATAAACGCTAATAAAAGAGGACGAAATATGGCAGGAGTAGCCTACTTATTAACTATTGCCACACAAGAGAAACGTCGAGAAATAACACGCACGTTTCATCACAACAGCAAACAAGCAACCATGCAACTACCCGCATAGACTTAGTGCCCTATGTCAACTATGCTACTATATTCGTCATATAGATACCGAGAATAATAGAGATAAATTGGTCGGCTACAACACCTCAAAAAGCGACCCATTATTTTCTCTCGTTTCTTCTCGAAAGGAACGTCACTGTGAATCGAGTCACTGTTGAGCTTGAGTGCGTGCTTGCAAGATGCCAATGAGTTACGGTTGTGTTGACTCAACAGGCGCTTGCAAACACTGCTATCTGAGTAATGGGCACTGAATAAGGGTTTTGAAAGGTAGAAAATAATTTCTGTAAGTGTAATTGAACATCGAAAGTAACACATATAAGTATTGTAATTCAGCATAAAAATAATGAGGAAGGGTTGGTTATCTTTGCCGGTATCCTTGGACTCGCCCAAATTAATATCACTGCACGAATTCCTTCCCCGTATTTCCCCAACCGCTTTCACTCTATCTGTCACTGCTGTTCGTCCTCCCTCCTACCAGTGTCTCTTTCTTGCCCTGCGTCACGTCTTCATTACCATTCTCTTCATGTTATTCCATTATCGACTCCCATTCTTTTCTCTTTTATCGTTAATCTCCAACTCTTCGTTGACTATCTGCTTCATCTCCATTTCCATCAACGCCCATTATTTCTTAATGAATGGTATGAAGTCCCTTTTCTTCTACGTTTTGCCATCAACGAACTTCTGCGCACTATTTCCTCATCAGATATCCTCTCCCTCCTCCAACACCACTATAGTAAACATTATTTTTTACCTTCGCCTTCCTTTATCACTTCCCCACCTTCTTTATCTTATCATCCATCTGCATCTATCCTATTTATGTTATTCCTAACACTCGTTATCTACCAGTATCTATTCCCTCAATGTCAATTTATTCCATCCTCTCCTTTCCATGTTATCAACTTCCATCATTTCCCTTCCTCCCTGTCATCAGTTTCCCTCCTCTCACCATGCCGGCATTTTCCATCCTCTCCCACCCATCATACCATCATTCCATCCTCTCTCCCTCTTCCTGCTAATACATCCTTTATCTCCCTCTCCCTCTTCGTGCCATCACTTCTATCCTCTCCCTTCCTCCCTCCCTTCCTACCATCAGCTTTCATGCTATCCTTCCCTTCCCTTAATGAGCCTCCATCCTCTCCCTCCCTCCCTGGCATCACTTCCATCTTCTCCCTCTCCCTCTCTCCCTCCCTGGCATCACTTCCAACCCCTCCCACCCTCCCTGCCATCAATCTTCTTCCTCCCTTGCACCATCCCTGCCATCAACTTCCATCCTCTCCCTCCCTCTCGCCCTTCATACCAACTTCCATCCAATTCATTCTTTTCTTTAATCCCTTTAAGCTAACATTTCTGTACCTCTTTCAAAACATTTCATGTAAAAAATCAATAAATATTATGGGATAATCCTAAGAGCAATGATTCCTGGTCTGTTTATGGCATTATTTATCAGCTATATTCACCAACATGCTGCAAACAGTTATTTAACTAGTTATAATAAATTCTGAACAGAGGTTATTTAAACAGTTCTAATCAATACTAATCTAATTAGTTTTAAAAAAGATAATAATTTCAACAGCCCTAATCATCTACTGAGAAGTAAAATGTTTATGATTTACAATATGCACTTTTTAACAGTGCTTCACTCCAATGTATTACTTCTGTCATAATCTAACCACTAAGATTATCAGAGAAACCTTTGAAAGAAAAATAAAGGACAAAAAGTTACCAAAAGATTTTTTTTTAATCCAAAAAAATCATCTGCACATATATTTTATCATATTATCATTATACTCAATATTAATAAGCAATATCACTAGCCTATCAAACACAGTCTATTTCCTGCATAATAATACATTTGACCCACAATGTTACTTGTAACTTATAATGGTATGCATGAATTACTGCCATTTAACCTGTTGTTTATCGTATTCCTCACAATACAATACGTATGTTTATGACATTTACACTGCTTATTATAAAAATGACCTTTGCTTTTTGTGGATATATATATAATATAAATGTTTTAGAAGAACCCTGTACATCCAGTACTAGCTTTGAATCTGTAAGTGTGGCTCCTATGCCTTTAAGCACATCAGCAAAGACCAACAACCCTCCATCAAATACATTCCGGCAAGTTTGTAGATCTCTCAGCAACTTTGTGGTATTCACTGGTATAGTGAGAAAAGCAACATGTTTCTGTAAAAAACACCTGGAAAAAAATAAATCTACAATTTTACTAATTTACCATCAATGCATAAATTACTATTTCCCATAAAAAAAAAAAAAAAAAAAAAACATAAAAAGAGTAAATATTTCTCAGGAATTTTCTTCTTTTCTTTTAGAATATGTTGATTTTTTTTTTGTTTCAATCAAAGCCACAAGTCATCTGTATTTAAGAAACTAGCAGATTCAATCTTGCTATAATATAAGTGAGAAAAATCTTTGGCTTTAGTCAGAGTGCAACACAAGGAGTAATTTACTTAGTGATTTACTATCATCGACAATGGATTGGAGAACACAGCCAATATGCTTTCCAAGAAAAAAAATTGGTTAATGTTACTGAGAGCGACATACAGAGATAGAGGGAAATGGACAAACCATCTTATACAGCAGAAGAAATAGAGTAATAAACACACTGGTACAGCTGCATCAACCTTCTGTTTATGCGAAATGATGAAAATATCCACAAGTCCACAACACCCTCACACAGCAGAGTTCTTAAGGGCATTTTCAAGAAGTGTGTTTCTCTTACAATAACATATAAACACAGACCTAGCTATCAACATCAGTACTTTATGCCAAGACTGGAATTAATGTATTCTTAATGTCCTACAAAATAACTTTTTCTGAATATATTAATAAAACCTCAAAATCAACTTCAACATTACAAGAGTTGTCAAATATATATATATATATATATATATATATATAATATATATATATATATATATATATATATATATATATATAATGTATGTATCGATAATTGTCACAATGTGTATCTATCACACCTTCTTTGCTTTTGAGAAATTGAGGGATAAAAAAAAAAAATTATACACATATCCTATGTTAAGAATAATATATCCACTCGTTTATCTTTGATATAATCTACCGGAGATATTCTTTTATTTTTATACAAAACAGGTAATCAAAACAATGTGGTAAAACATGCAAAGGAAACGGAACTGTATGAAATTACATCAACTTATACCTGTTATCAACACTACATACGACAAAAAATAAACATACCTTATCCCATTTCAACCACTCGGTGATTTTCTCGTCGAGCATCGGATTTCCTGTATCGATCTTTAAGTCTGCCATTATGTAAATGACGAGTAATTTGGTGAAATATGAAGGCCAGTCGGCAATTAACGTTCTCTATACGCCGTCGAGCACTCGTCTGGCAGGGCAGACGACGCGGCTTCTAAATTGTCAAATCCGTTCCAATAATATCTTAGTGTTTTGTGTCATATATGCAATGTTCTTGTGCAAGCGTGTTGTTGTTAGGTATATTTATGGGTAGAATTAAATTATGGCTAAATTATAAATAGTGCCTTGTTTCCTTTTCGATGGTCATGTGTACAGTTCATACTCGTACACGTACCAAGAAAGTGTTTTAATAAGCACGTCAAGGTCACTCATAGGGTGACATTGAAGATATGGTTCATGCCATTATATGGCATTTTGCTCTCGCAAATTCACCCGTTTTATTCTGGCAGAGCATCATACATGTGACAGTTTCTAATAAAAAAAATATATATATGTATCTTAAAAAAGAAATCTTATATTTAGGCAAAATTTGAATGACAATTGACCATGAATTATTTGGACAACAAAAATATTGTGTAGCATAACAATAAAATAGCCTCATGAATAAGAAATATATAAAATGTCTGAATTGTTAATAAAAAGGGATAAAATATCACCACTCTAGTTTATATCTATTAGACTGACAGACACATTACTTAAAACATTGAGTAATGTTTAAATTCTATTGACATTATTACTTACAACATTCAGTAATGCTTCAGTTCCATGGCACGAACAAGTCGTAAATGACAACTCTTGCTGCAGTCATCATTTGTTTTTCAGTACAGGTTTTCTCAGCATATTCTTATGGGACTAATATCTGTTGAATGCACCATCTAATGGTACTGTCATATGCAATTAATATCTAATAATTCATATGTGTATTGTATAAAACTGGGTGTGAGGACTAAAGTTCATTATGCAAAATACTAGTTGAAATAAGCTGTTTGTTTTCTCCCTGAGAATTACCTTGATGCAGATACAAAATTACATGATATCAATTAAATTTCTTAGTCTGTGAAGTGAACCTTTCTACATTTTATCTTTTCAAATGTCTGATATTTGATTTTTGGGGAATGAAGAAA